>NC_056526.1:187060753-187344397 GCF_019175285.1 Sceloporus undulatus | reverse complement strand
CCCAATCACTGGGAATCCAAGCGGTTTACAACAGAGGGGATAATAGACGGTTCCCTGCCCTCAGGCTTACAATCTAAAAGACACGACACAAAAGGAGAAGGGAATGATGAGGGGGGGAGGGAATCAGGTCCAGCATTCTTCTCTCCCTCTGAGGCCTGGACCAAGGCAGATGGACCGGAGGGAGGGCTCTTCTTCTTCCAGGCAGACCTCTTGGAGCTAGCCTGCCTCTCTCCCCCTCAAGATGGTGGATGAAGGGAGGGCTTGTCTTCTTCCAGGAAGGCCTGTTGGAGCTAGCCTGCCTCTCTCCCCCTCAAGATGGTGGCTGATAATTGGTGACTGCCTTTCGAAACAATCCTCTTTTTGTCCCCTGGTGCCACTGCTGATGTCAGAATGAAGCATGTAACCATCCTATTGATGATGGGCACCTTGTTCTGGCCTCAGAGTGACTGGTACCTGCAGCAGTGGGCAATGAACAGGGACTTCAAGTGAAAAGGCAGCCACCCGTCATCACTGAAAAACCTTTGAAAACCAACAGCAAAAGGTGAGTTTTTAAAAAAGCAGGTTGGGTGAGCAGGCCCTGAATTGGATACAGGCATCATGAAGACAGCCCTGGCCTGATTCAAGGTTTCTGGCCCTACATTGTGTAAACAGGACTGAGACAGTTGGGGGGGGGGACTCAGAATAAATACCCATGTAGACAAGCCATGGACTGCCAAAAAGAACAATAAATGCACCCTGAGCTCTCCCCAGAAGCCACAATGACTAAACCAAGGGTATGACAACTCACTGGAAAAGATAATAATGTTGGGCAAAGTAGTATGACAAGAAGATGACCACATTACAAGTGGATAGATTCAGTCAAGAAAGCTGCAGCCCTGAGTTTGCAAGTTCAACAGAGTTGTTAGTAAATGGGTTCATTGGAAGTTCCGCTTTTGTAGGGTCACCATAAGTCAAAGCTGGCTTCACAGCAAAAACCAGCAACAATGTGTCCTCCATTTGTACATGCATTGCTTTACTTCATTATTTTAAAATATTCCTTTCACAAAGACATTTTAAGACCTTTTCATGTATGACGATTTCCCTCTGTGTTTCCTTCTGTTGTCTGTTGTCGTTGTAAGGCGAACGGTCTTTGTCATGTTGAAATGTTCGCATTGACCTTGGATTTGAGGGAATATAGCTGACATCCTGTTCATGCTTTACGTACACTCTCAAGTTCCTTTATGCATGCATTTGTATTTGTATTTTATTTTTTGGCCATGGTACAACATCTGTATTCAGCTCATAGCTGCATAAACTGAGGTCTGCTAGTCTTAACTGCTGCAGTTCATTTGTGCATTCTTGAATGGTGTATAAAACTACACATCAGTGCCTTCAATGTATCGCTTGATTCACTGGGATTGTAGAAACAGCAAGCACACTGACAGATACACAATTGGTTGTGTGATATTTGGTATTCAGCAGAAGGGGATGTAGCGCAACTACCGCTTAACTACAAGAGTGTAGATTTACACCCTGCAACGACTACATAAGATTTCAGCTTATATATTATGTAAAACTCTTGCCTCTGCCCTAAGCTAATGTCTTTTTCTCCACTGGAAGCGAAAAACACACAACAAACACAACAGGACAGGCAGATCAATCAGCAAGACATAAACAGCCCATCCCTTGCTACTCTTTCTCTTACAAGGCAACTGTTATTACATATGTTATTGCTACAAGGCAACAGAAATGTGTATAACCACCCATGAGAGAGTGCAAATTTTCTTCTAAGATGAGTGAATAAAAGCTCACTGTCTCAAGGCAATTGATAACAAGTAGATTTTCTTTTCTTCAAAAAAATTGTGATGCTAACAGTGCAAGAATGAAAAATCCAGATTTACATCCCAGACTGTGGTTATTCAAAATTCTCAGGAAAGGCTAGGATCATTCTTTTTCTTTAAAATTGTGAGCTATTTTGAGTCCCAATTTTTGGGGGATAGGTGGTGGTGGTGGTGGTGGGAGAAGCAGAATATAATAAATATCATCATAATAATCTGATGGCAGTCAGATCAAAGTAAAACCTTACTTAGCAAGCAGAGCGAGATCACAGTAGGAAAGACTGGGTGTTCAGCTTATTTGAGATGTGCTGCTGGAAAAGAGTTTGATGGATACTTTGGACTGCAAAAACAGACAAATATATGAGTCCTAGAGCAAATGTGGCATAGTGGTTTGAGTTTGACTCTGGGGACCAGTGTTCAATTCCCAGTTTGGCTATGAAACCCACTGGATGACCTTGGACAAGTCACATGCTCTCAGCCTCAGGGGAAGGCAATGACAATCTTCTCCTGAACAAGTCATGGCAAAAAAAACCCATGATAGGTTTGTCTTAGGGTTGTTATAAGTCAGAAGTGACTTGAAGGCACACAACAGAGAGAGAGAGAGAGAGAGAGAGAACAAATCAGACCTGAACTCTCTTTAGAAGCCAAGATGTCTAAGGTCCAAAACACACTGCAGAAATAATCCAGTTTGAGATCACTTTAACCGCCCTGCCTCAGTGCTAAGGAATCTTGAGAATTGTACTCTATTGTGTCACCAAAGCTCTCTGACAGAGAAGGACAAATGTCTCACAAAACTACAGTTCCCAGAATTCTCTAGCATTGAGCCAATGTGTTTAAAGTGATCTCAAACTGGATTGTTTTTGTAATGTGGTTCGGACCTAAGAGGAGACTGTTGCACTTTGACCATATCATGTCATCAAAGTTGTAGCTGTTTTTTTTCTTTTCTTCTTAAACTGTTGTAAGCAACCTTGAATCCCATTTTGGAAGAAAAGTGGTATATAGGTGCAATAAATAAAAATAAATAAAAATAAATAAAAATAAGAGATCTTGATTCGCTGAGACAATAGTACTTGGTAAAGTAGGAAAAGAGCAAGATTGCATTCCAGATGGATAGACTCAATGAAGGGAGCCAGGGCCCTGAGTCTGCAAGACCTGAGCAAGAATGTTGATGAAAGGGTGACCTGGAGGTCTCTCATTTATAAGATTGCCATGAGTCTATGTTACTTTGAAGGCAGCTAACAAGAACAAACTGTATTTTGGTCTTCTTTGGCTGCTTTGGCTTGGAATTGATCCAAGGTTTTGAGCCCTATCTCCAAAATAGATCCAGCTCCTTAGATTTATTTCAAGTGCAGTCTAACCTGGATCAGGTTCAGAATCCCATTGACATTGGAGCCAGTGGATGCCACTGTCCTTAAAGCATTGCAATGGATGCCTAGTTGCTGAATGTCTAAGCTGACCCCATTAATTCCATATTCTTGACTTTTAATGACTGTGAGAGCAAGTCGTGGCCCGGATGTGTGAACAGGCCACTACAAATGTAATACTGACCACTTTCACATCTGATCACCTAACCCAGAGCTTTTAATGAAACCAGTCTGCATATTTAACAGCCATTCATCCAATGTAAACAATCAATTGCAGAAAAGTCAAATGACATTCATGAATCATCTCCTCCCAGGCAGCAGCCCATGCTTGGGAAGCGAAGGAGAAGCATATAACTCAGGACAAAAAGGTTGCCACGATGGATCCTACTGAAGGATAGCTCACTTGTCTGCCTCCAAAAAATAACAGCCCAGAAGCCCCTAAGTAATTTACAAGCAAGGTATGATGGAGACAGACTAATTGTTTCTCCTCCAGTATCTTGTAACCAGGGCTGCATTTGCACTGCAGAAACAGTGCAGTTTAACAACGCTTTAACTGCCATTGTGTATTGCTATGGAATCCTGGGATTTGTAGTTTGTCGTGGCACCAGAAATCACAGACAGAGAAGGCTAAAAATCTCAGAAAACTACAATTCCTAGAATTCCATAGCAATGAGCCATAGCTATTAAAATAATGTCAAATGGCAATATTTCTGCAGTGCAGATGCAGCTCGAATTACCCTATCCTCAACAACTTTGCTCAGGCCTTGAAGATTCAGAGCCATTACATCCTTGATTAAATCTATCCATCTGGAATATGGTATTCCTCTTTTCCTACTTCCTTCTACCATGCCAAAAAATTATCATATTTTCTAATACGTTTTGTCTTCTGATGATATGGCCAAAGTACAAAGGGCTCAGTTTAGTTATCTGGGCTTCTAAGGACAGTTCAGACCTGATTTGATTTAGGCCTATGTGTACAAGGTGTTATACGATGTGTTGTGATGACCAGCTTAAATGACTTGTAAAACCTTTGACAGATGCATCATTTTATGAATTGTTGTGCAAGTTAGAGATTCCATATCAGGAAGCAGTAGATCCGAATACATACCTGATGTTTGGGACAAGCAACAAGTGAATCTTTCCATCTACAGTATATGCTTTCCTTCTGAGGTATTTTGACACTGTTTGTCAGAGAATGCTGAATTACATTGGGCTTTTAAATCTAATTATCCAGCCAGGACTGTTAATAAAATCTCAAGATGCCTGAACTTTGATTTTTTTTTCCTCCTTCAAAGATTTTAAGCACTCTTTTATATTTCAATTAGCTAGGCTAAAAGAATAAGCAAGATGAAAGATTTTTGTTCTTTTCAAACTGTGCTTTTTAAAAAATCAGGTTTCACACTATGGTGTGAAAACTTAAACAGATTCAAGGAACAGTCTATTCTTTACATGTCTATTGAGAAGTAAGCTTCATTGTGTTCAATGGGAGTTACTCCCAGGTTAGTGTGGATAAGATTGCAACCAATTAGGTTTACCAGGCTGAAAACTAGAGAAGGCTCCAAGGTAGAAGATGGAATTTTAGCAGGCATTGCTTGTCTCCTGGTTGTGTTATAAACAACACTTGCTGAAATTTCCTCTTCTACACAATTGTTAAAGGTACAGGAGCCCTCTCTAGTTTTTACTTTTGTAACCCTGTTGGACACTATACCAATTTAACTGCCAGGGTTTCATTCTATGGGATCTTGGACTTTGTAATTTGGGGCAGTACTTACAATTCCCTTTTGTGCTTCTCAAAGCTTCAGATATTTTGGACTTTAGCTTTTCAAATGGTCAGGGATTCTTGGAGCTGAAGTCCTGAAGAACATCTAGAGGACCAAACTTTGGGAAATGTTGCTGTTGTGTGCTCTCATGACATACGAAACTAGAGCTCCCTGTCTGAGAATTCTAAGTATTTTATGAAACTATAGATCTCAAAATTTCATAGGATGGAGCCATGACAGGTAAGGTAGTATCAAAGTACTATAACTGTGTAGTTTGAATACACCCCTAGTTATACTTAGAGCACACCCACTAGTCATAACTTAGGATGCAGCTACGGTGTAGAAATAATGCAGTTTGACACCATTTTAAGTGCTGTAGCTTCATCCTATGGAATCCTGGGATTAATAGTTTTATGTAGTCTTTAGCCTTCTCTGCCAAAGAGTGATGGTGCCTCACAAAACTACAAATCCCAGGTTTCTGTAGGATGCAGCCATAGCCCTTAAAGTAGGGCCAAACTGCATTATTTCTACAGTATAGTAGCATCCTGAGATAAAGTCCTACTGATTTCAGTGAGATTCATCTCTTGGCCTAAATAGAATTATTTGTTCTTACCACTTCTCTATTTGAGATGACATTAAAAGGCACAAACACATCTAATCCAGTACTATGTTAGAACCCCATCCCCCAGCACATTAATGCATCTTTTCTGGATCGGTTATCACATATCCACATTGTGGCAGAGGCCTGCAAACAATCTTAATTCACTAAGGAGGGGGTTACAGACCGGCACTTTGTGCCAGCCTGTGGGCAGAGTCATGGAGTAGTGTCTGCATGCGGGACATTGTGACTTCACCCCATGGCACCATGATGCCGCACACCCTTCTATACGGCATGCAGCATCATTGCAGGACTCCCACGCAGTGCCCAAATGGCCCCAATTCAGGGCAAAAAGGGACAGCATCCCACCACCCGTATGTACAGCCCCTAAGTTGTTGGAATACATAAAAGTTTCTAAAAGAGGAACCACAATTGTAATTTCAGGGTGTTATGGAACAGCTCTTCCTGTATGCATATGTATATACAGAATCCGGGGATTTGTAATATTATGAGGCACCAGCACTCTTTGGCAGAGAAAGCTAAAGACTATGATCATACCTGTTCAGTCTGTATAATAGTGAATTAGCAACTTATTCCAAAGAGACCAGGATTTTCCATTCAACTTTCTTCCAAAGGAAATGTACACAGCCTATTTTTAGTTTCAGTGACAAGTAGACAATATAGTCAGCCCTCCACTAGAGGTTGACCACAGAATTGTGTTGGAGGACCTACAAAGGCCTAGAGAAATGTTCTTGCTAGGAATCTCTAGGCCTCCAGTGCAACATCTAGCAAAAGTTGTCCATAGAGTCATGCTGGGTGACCTAGCTATTCCTAGAGAGACCATATTAATAAAATCTGTGATAATTTAATCTACAAAAGGCAAAGCTGCAAATGTAGAGGGCCAACTGTGCTCTTACCAGCCCTGAACTAGTAGGATGAGCTTAGTGACAAACCCATTGTAAACACCTAAACCCAAACTATTCCGAATAGCAAACAATTACCATGTTCACTCATGTGAAAGATAAATTTGATAAGTACACTCAAAACGAATGTTGCAAAGGGGCAAACACTGACATTGTAGATGGGAGGGGAAAAACACATGCAATGTATCATTGAGCCCATTTCTAATTATAGTGAAATGATGAGACGGGAATATTTAAACCGTAAGACATTAGTCAAAGATGTTGTAACTGGTACAGGTGACAAAACATGGGAGACTTCATAATGAATTACCCACACTTAAGAGAAAGAACTTCTTTAACTTAAGAAAACATCTCCACCACCCTCGCGGTGGCTTTTGACAGCTTAGTTACAGGTTTAAGAGCGGGTGTTCGAAATTCATGTCACTCCATTTGCCGGAGGAGGCTAGGTTTTAACTGTTTCAGTGATACTTTCTCTTGTCATTTGTGGAAATGGAGGAGAGGCAATAAATGGATGCTTTGTGCTACTTTTCACTGTCATCTAAATAATTCACCAAAATAAGGAAAATTGCTTGTAAACATGAACAGCAAAAATAGATGTGTTCATTTGGCAGCGTGAAGTGCTGGCTATCAAATCCAAATAAAATTATGATGAATTTTCCAAAGCTGAATGTAACAAAAGTCTTATCCAACATCAATGGACACTGTGCATCAGCAATGGAAAGATCTCCAACTGCTTGGACATTTTCAGCTAACAACTCTGTTTATTCTCATTTGTCTGTTTCAGGGATAATGGAAGAACTTCCATCAAGAGGGTGAGCAAAATAACAGAATACCAACTAGCTTTCAAAAGAAAAATTCTCTAACTTGGTTTCCCCAAGCTGTGGCCAAGTGTGTGCTTTGGAACATAGTGTAAACACATCTTTCAGAAATTAGATTTTGTCATGTTCTCATTCAACACCATTTTTTTTCTCACTTGGGAAAATACTTCAAGGAGGAGGTGAGAAAAGACAGAACACCTTGTGCTTTGAAAAATAAAGCTTCAGATGTGGAGGAATAGCTCTTGTTACTTTCTAAAGGGACTCTACCACTGCACTGAACTTGCCTCTGAAAACAGATTAATGATAAACCTTGGCCTGAAAGGCTGCTAAATGGCAGTTTGGCCCCTGTGCATACTGCCAGGCTTTGCATGGAAGAAATTGCACATCTGAATAGGGCATCTCCTAATTTCTGAGGTAAAGCATTTCTCTTTACTTCCATTCCCATTTGTGCTAGAAACTGCACTCTGGCTGCTTTTAGATATCAAAATAAACCAGAATTTGAGGGAAAGAACTTTATGTGTTATCACTCCTATCATTCCCCAGTCAACATGACAACTGACAATGCTGGTGAGGGATTATGAGATCAGCCATTTTAAAACATGTCTTTTCGAAGCTCAGTGACAAATCACGGTTCAAGTGTCATGATAAACCATGGCTGGGCACCTTGTTCTGACCCCAGAAGGAGCAACCCACACTAAAGATGGTAGTGCCAGGTGACACTGCAGGATGCTCATGTAAACAGGCACCCTGTGTTGATCTGTAATGCTCCAAATTTTCTTAGAAAATCCAGAGCAAACCGAGTTTTTAATAACCGTTTTAAGGAAGGGATGTTGGCCTTTCCTCATGAAGACAGACCGCAGTCAAACTGGGGTTTTGTCCCTGCATCGTGTGGACAGGGTGATGTGAGAGCAGAAGAAAACCAGTGTAAATGACCTGTGTAGACATGACCTAAAGTTCTGCAATTCTATGATTTTTCTGGATTACAGCCCAGATAGTTCATAACAATACATCATTGCTGGAAATTTCCCCTCCCAGTGATTGTGAGTATAGCAGCTAAATTCAGAAGGAACCTGGGAATCTAACAGGGCTAGCAGGATGCCATGGACTCTGCTCAGGTAAAGGTCTTGGAGTTTCAACACAGTGAGCCCTGATTCCACTATGCTACTATTAACAGGCTTGGGATCAGGGAGCAGCCTTTTATAATTCTGATAGGAGGGGATGCAAAAGAGCTCTACTCATGACCCTGGAGAACCACGGCTAGTCAAAGGTGATGAGCTCAGCTAGCTAAATAGATAAAGAATATGCACCGATGTGAGACAGCTCCATCTGCTTCTTTTTAATTTCTGCTTGCTGGCTGCCTCAGAGATAAGATAATATAATAAGCATATAACAATAAACTTTGATTTTGCAGCAGGTGGAATACATTTTTGCCCTGGTAGGTAATTTCTTCCTGATCCACATGCTTCCTTCTGGCAGGTTACTCATCTGTTTAATGTAATTGCTTGAGTTATCTTTACCACTCCCTAGGTTTGAAATGTTTTCCATTAGGCTTTGTGTTTGCAAAGTGGAACGGCAAAGTTACAAAGAGAAAACGCTGAAATCTCCATCTTTGCCTTTATTTGTACATTCTCATGTGTGGTCTATTGATACCACTGCTTTGGTGAGACCTCACCTGGAATATTGTGTCCAGGGGATGGGGCAGCATGGCCAGTGTGTCAGCCTGGCTGGCCCATGTGCACAACAATGTGGTATAGTGCCAGATTCATCCTGGTGCATGTGGATGTCATAGTCATAGTGCCCCAGACTAGTCCCGGATTATGCAGCCAGTGTAGACATGTCCCATCTCATTGGTGGGTCATGCACCACTAAGAAGCAAATAAATTCCATATCTGTGAGTACAGACACATGCCCAGTCTTAAAGAAGTGCACACCCAACTCTGGAACTCCTTAACTCAAAGATCTCATGCCATTCAGAAGCAAAACATATTCAGTTCTGAAGGTTTTGTGTATCCAATGCAAGTGTCATGTATGAGTACACTCCATAAAAAAGGAATGGAGACACAAATGAACAAACTCCACAAGGGATAAGTCTGGGTTTTTCCGTCTTCCATTGGTGGTTCTCATGTCAGTTAGATGGTGAATCTGCTCTGGGTTTGAGTCTGAAAGAATCTATCCAAGTTGCCAGAGTTATTTTGGGGATAGAGTCCAGTACCTTAGTTGGGCCCTTTTATGTTCATGCCAATAGCCGGAGTGGATTCCCTGCTCCACTAACATTGAAGCCACCAGATGTTATTCTTTGCCAGTCGAAGCCAAGACCACACTCTCCTGCCCCCTCCCTTGCTTCAAGTCTGATTTCTTGTAGCTCATGTCAGATCTATAAACCAGAACATTTGAGGATATTCTGCTAATTTTGTATTCACTGATTGTCCCATGGAATATAGGAAGCATAACAGCTCTTTGAAAAAAGCAGCAAACTGAGGTGGATTGGGATTGGGATGCAGGGCATGTCAGGCTTCCCAGTGGCCCTTGCTTGCCAGTATGATCAGCTAACTGGGTTGCTGAAAGAGTTTTGCTCAGCTCTTCAATCAATGCAGCCCCCAATGCGATTATATCAATGCCTGTGTTTTACAGATGGGGAACCAGTTAATTGCATTCCTGTTGTGTTTCTATTGTGAGTGCTAGAATCTCTTCTCCCTCTTTCTTTGATGCACAGCTTGGGGAAAGACTGTATGATTACTAAATAGCCTTTTTAAATGCTTGAACAACATCTAGAAGGAAGCAGAATACTGAATGCTTGGCCTGCAAGGACTGATGCCAGGTAACAGTTCAACAGACGAAGGCTTTTGATATTACAGTGCCATGCTGAGGAAAGCTACCCCAGCTAAATTTCTGTTTGACACATGAAAGTTAAAGGCATAGGAACTTGCTCATGTGTTTAGTCTGTGGTTTGGAAATGCCTGACCTTTACTCTCTAGAGTGGGAGGAAATCTGTCATTTTCGCTTTCTTCCGTATTCATTTTCACCAGTAACAATTTAAAAATATATATGAATTTCTTTCTATTTTGTAGATTTTGGAAAGTTCTCAGAATTATTATTTTTTGAAACAACTCCCTATCCATGTTCTTGATAAGTGAAATCTCAGAAGATTGAACTGGGCTAAGAAAGATTTCTCAGTGTAGATGAGACACTTTTTTTTGTTCCACAGCAGTGGGAATATGAACGCCATGATCACTAAGAAGCAACACTGATTTCTAAACAACAAATCATACTAGATTCATTTTTGTTGTTGTGTGCCTTTAAGTGGTTTCCAGCTTATGTTGACCCTAAGGTGAACCTACAAAGCCAAGATAGTGAAGTGGTTTGGACTTTGGACTAAGACTCTGGAGACCAGGGTTCAAATCCCTGATCAGCCATGGAAACCTACTGGGTGAGCTTGGGCAAGTCACACTCTCTCAGTCTCAGATAAAGGGAAAGGCAACCTCCCCCAAACAAATTTTGCCAAGAAAACCCTACAATAGGTTCTTGTTAGGGTTGCCTTAAGTCAGAAATGACTTGAAGGCACATAGCAACAACAAAGGTGAACCTACTACTTTTTTTGGCAAGATTTGTTCAGACGGGATTGTCATAGCTTTTTTCTGAAGCAGAGATGGATTTTTTTGTTAATTGATGGACCATATGTCAAGATGCTCATCAATGGCTTCTCATTATCTTGGGGGAAAAGTGGCAGATGTAAAGTATTGTGTGGTTCTGCTCTGGATACAGTTTTGTTCAACATCTTCACAAATGACTTGGGTGCAGAACCAGAGATGATGCTCATCAGACCCACAGACTGGGATGGGAAACTACTATTTTTGGTGTAAGAACGGTTACACATAAGGAACTCAGCTCGTCCAACCATGAACTGAATACATCAGTTGTCCAATGACAAAAAAACTACAGCCACTGACATAAAGGAACTTATACTGGTGTATGCCAAAACTGGATACTGACCCTTGAATTTTCTGGATCACAATCACTTGGATTTTACACCATTTCATCAGAACTCCTAGATACACTGCTTTTCCAAGTAATTGCCTACTGCTTGCCTGCTCAGATGTCTGTTTTCTTCACTGTTGATACAGTAGCTAGCACTGCAGGGGATCAAAATTATTTCGAACGAGCCAAGAAGAAATCCTGCTAAGGGCACTGACATTTATGAGGATACATTCCACAAACAATAGGATTCCGACATAACATTTATCATTGTTCCCAGAGCTCTGGGCTGCAAGAAGTTGGAATTTAATGCAGCATCTTTGTAATAAAGCATGTCCAGCTCTTTATAATGTCCAGACTCAAGCAAAGACTGGCCATATTGCTTTTATCTCTTGCACAGGAGGGACAGAATCATAGTGTTGGAAGAGACTACAAGGGCCATCAAGTCTAACCCTTTGCCATTCAGGAACACACAGCCAAAGCATTCCTGAAAGAAAGCCATGAAGCCTCTGGCTTTCAGTTGATGGAGACTTTTAGTGCATAGTGTGGAGGAATCATGTGGTCTTCCAGATGCTGTTGGGATGATTTCTTTTTGGAAACTCATTTCAGTCCACTTCTACTCAGCCACTCCATTTCAGATGCTCCTTCTTCCTACCTTCAATGAACACTCAGCATTCTGCAACTAGTGAGTATGTCCTGTTCTCACTGGGCTGTTTTAGATAATAGAGTAGGTCAAAAACAGGTGAGTGAATCTCCATAACCACAAGGAGCTATCCATCCTGTGTTCCTCCCCACTGAGAGAAGTAATGGACACCCCTGTAACCAACCTTGGAGTGGGGAAACCATACGTGCAGATTTTTCTTGGCTGGAGAAGACACAATGAAGTTGGGATGCAGGGATGTCATTGAACATTATCACAACTCCTGACATTACCTAGCACCACTCTGTCTGTTTTGGCCAACCTCACCTAGAATTCCATACCCATTTCTGGTCACCACAGTTTGAGAAACTGTAGAACAGAAGAGGATGGCCAGGAAAGGGTCCAAAACTGGGTATATTTTAACTTGGACAAAAGAAGATTGACAAGTGACATGATATCAAATTTTCAATGTCTGAAGGATTGTTATGTAGAAGATGGAGCCATTTGGTTTTCTCTTGGTCCAGAGGATAGAACCCAAATTAATTGATACAAAATACGAAATTTGGACTAAACATTAAAAATAATTTTTGGATCGGAAGAAATGACTGACAGTGGAATAGGCTACCTTAGACGGTGGTAGACCTTTTCTTCACTGGAAGTTTTTAGATGGCTACCTATGAGGGTTGTTTTTGCCATGGCTTTCTGCATGGCAAAGGACTAGACAGGATAGGCATTGGGGTTCCTTTCACCTCTATGATTTGGTGACTCCATGAGATGGCCCTCAGAGGAATTAAAGGGGGTGTTATCTGGCCCCCACTCAAAAATGTTTCCCCAGCCCTGGGATAGACTATGTGTTGCATTGGTCATGGTTCAGTAAATATAAGGGGAACAGCAGAAATTTCCGTCTCTTGAGATGAGAAGTAAAGGATAAGAACTAGATAGGAGTAAATGCGATAACAAGCCTTCTAGTGATGTGTTTACAGCTAAATAATACATGGCATTTATGACCCCAGCAGGCTACCCAGAATCAATGAGCTAAAAGTGGTGTTACAGCTAACACTTGCAGTAATGAAGTAAATATTCTACTGTTATCTTTTTCTTAGAGTGCAGGGAAAGTGTCCCTGGATTCATGAAATGTTTCTAGCAAAGAGTTAGGGTTGCACCCAATGCCATGTCCTCTTGATTTTCAAGCATAAATCGGGGGGTGGGGGGGGGCAATCTATACAATGAAAATTCTCCTGGTAGAATTCAAAATATGATCCATCCACCCATGATTAGAACGTATCCATCCCCCTTTTGGGAGGGGCAATGAAAAGGTCCTGCTACTGAGATAAAAATTCTGATAAAGGTGCAATATTTGCTAGAAAGCTCCCGTGCCCCAGCAAATTACAAATTCCAGAATTCTGTAGCATTGAGCCATGACATTTAAAGTGGTGTAAAACTGCTTTATTCTTGCATGTGGCAGCATCCTAGATGATACTTGCATTGGGGGAATAGAAAGAATTTTCACCGTGGTTCTTATTCTTGATGAGAGAGGCTGTTGTGATATGTTGAGACAGCCTGAAGAGAAATCAGATGAATTACATAAGGGATGCTTCACTTTTTGTTGAGGTTTGTTTGTGCTTATCTATCATCTTTTTGCTTTGTGAAGCACCGCACATGCAAGCACGCATGAGCCCCCACAGAGATTTTTTTAAAAAGAAGACACAAATATCAATCAATCAATCTGATGCTTCTGATATTTAAAAGTCCCTACAACAAGACAGCAGCTATTGTAGTTTAGCTAATTGGTGCAATCTGAATAATTAATTCAATTGGCCTTGCAGATCTGAATGCTCAATTGAGACCTATGGAAATGTCTTGCCCATCTTGGAAGCAATATTGGTGGGGAGGTAGTCTTGATCTCCTACTTGAGAACAATAGAAACAAGAGTTTGCTTCTATAATTTGTACCGATTCATAAGATGTATTCTTAGGGCTTCAGGCTGATGAGAAATTCCCAGTGAAGTACAACCAACATGGGTAGAAATTGCTTTATTGCAAAGCTGCACCACAACCCTTTTTTGAAGCCTGGTGAAATGAATGTACAAGAAAAAAAACGAGATAAATGTTAATGAATACAGTAGGCTTAATTTTCTGAAGAGGAATTAGAAGAAGAATTTTAATTCCAAAGGGGAAGGAATAAAAAATGTCTTAAAGCAAAGCCTTATAAATTCATATTTGACAACAAAGGACAGAAGGATGATCAGCCATTTGAAGGAACTAGGATGGAATGAGTAGCTTAGTGAGGATGTATTATTCCTAGGGCCAGATTAACTACAGAGATGAGACATTATCTTCCTAGACACATTGCCCTTGGAGGCAGTTTTCTCCAAACTGGCGTCCTCTGCCTATGTTGAGTTGCAAGTCCCATCATACCAAATGACCATGCTGACAGAGGATGATAGGAAATGTAGTCAGTGATGGCCAGTGTCTTCTATGTCATGTGCCATATTTTAACATTTTCTTCACCTATAAGCTAGTTTCCATTGCCAAACTGGTCTTGCCTTTTCATTTCCGAACACAAAGGATTTTGAATTTGAATTGACATTCTCACATACCAATGGCATATATGTGTCTGTCCTTGGTTTCCATTCCACTAAATGTATCTGAGGAAGTAGACTGAAGTCTAGGAAAGCTCATGCTGCCAACTTCTTTCTTTCAGTTAGTCTCAAAGGTGCTGCAAGATCTCTCTAGATACTGATTCTACAGACTAACATAGCTGTATCTTTGGATTTTTTAAAACATGTGTGAGCTAGGAGAAAAGATATAATAAATTAAATTAATGAGAGAAGATTTCTATGTGTATGGAGGAGGCCAGTGCATATGGAGGAGGAAAAAGAAGAAGAGAAGAAGCAGAAAAGAAGGAGGAGGAGGGTGAAGCAGGCACAGAAGAAACAGAAGAAGCAGAAGACAACAAAGAAGAGGAAGGCAACAGAAGAAGACTTTTAAAGGAGGAGGAGGAGGAGGAGGAGGAGGAAGAGGAGGAGGAAGATGATAAGGAAGATGGTGATGGTGATGATGATAGTGGAGGGGAGAGGGAGAAGGAGAAGGAGAAAGAGGAGAAGGAGAAAAATAATCAGACTTTATTCTAGGATTTAAAGGAGTTATTAAAGATGCTGAACTCTATCCCCCAAATAAATTCAGGCTACTTGGATACCCTCTTAAATGTCTGAAATGTAATCCAGAGTGCATTATCACACCCTGACATGGTTGTGGATGACATAGTCCTGAACATCTGGATGACATTAGGTTGTTGTAAGAAATAGTCCATGTCCATCTTCTAAGCAATCTTCCTTAATTAGATAATTGTATCTGTTTATTTTTGAAAGAAGAAAAATACAAAGCCATTCATTCTGGAAAGGCAGAAAAGACAGTGTCATGCTAAAAATAGGCTAACCAGTTGAAAATGTCGAAAATCAATTATATTTTGATAATGGCCCATGTCCAGAAAATAATAAATGGCCAGCACGGTTTTATAGATTTTTCAGTCCTGTTTCTCTCATCTCAAAGTCGCAGTAGATGAGTCTGTTAGTGTAGGAAATCTCATTTGAGTGATTTGTTCTTTTACATAGGACAACTGGGATGCTTTTAAAGAAATAGGCATATGTAACTTCTACTACAAAAGCAGCTGCACAGTTTCGTCTTGTGTGCAAGTCCATATTCAACTGAAGACTGCAGAAGCAGAATTCTGAATGTGATGCCATTGTGCACTGCACATGCAGATTGCCTTCTGTGACCAGTTTGCCAAGCACTTCAAGGAGAAAGTAGTTGATATTTGCTCAACACTTTATGCCACTGTGATAGCAGAGTCCAAGGAAGTGCCCAAAATGCCATGCGGTCATATTTCCTGAGATTTGTAGTTTTGTGAGATATTTAGTCGTCTCTTTCAGAGACCTCTGGTGCAACATCAAACTACATATTCTAGAATTCCAAAGGATGGAGCCATGAGAGTTAAAATGGTGTCGAACTGTATTAATTCTTGTGTGGCAGCACCTTTGATTGGTGCACCAGCTATGGCCTTTCCTGGACAGGTTGCCTTTCTATCAACTGAGGCATCAATTTCTTGACATTAAACAGTGGAATAGAGTGGACACTCCTTCTTTGGAGGTCTTTATGGCCTGCATATTCTTCAAGTCTCACCTGAGAAATATGTGTCTCCAATTACTCCCTCCCCTCATAACTGGCTTCAATATGAGGAGAAAATTAACCTTATAATGTGAAGGGCCTCAAGTGATGCTAAAGCTTTCCAGTTCCTGAATATTTAATAAGTACCAGCTGCTTGGTACAATTGGAGTTAAGAAGCTAAAGCCAACATGTTGTCAGGACTTTGCAGACAGCCCTTGTGGCTAGTGTTAGAATCTTTAGCAATCAGACTACATAACTCCGTGCTTAGAGCAATCTGCATACGGCTGATTTGCTCTCAATTACTATCAAGTTGGATTCACCTTATGGCTATCCTATGAATGAGAAACTTTCAGCAGCCCTCATGAGTTCCTGCAAACTTACTTTTTAAATTGACTCTGTCCTCCTAGAATGCTGTCTTCTTCTTTTCCTACTGCCCCCAACTTTACCAAGCATTATTATCTTTTAAATAAGTCATGTTATTTCATGCAGTAGTTTTATATATTATAGCCTCCGTTTATCTAGGAAGAGTTCAGGCTTGATTTTCTCTAGGACCCATTTATTTGTCTTTTTGGCAATCCATGGTGTCAAATGACCTGCCTTTCTTCCTATTAGCTTTCTTCACAGTCCAGCTTTCACAACTACACATAGAAATAAAAAATACAGTGGCATGGCATGGATAATCCTGATTTTGTTATTCAATTGCATATCTTAATACTTGAGGATCTTATCTAGTTTCTCAATAGGTTCCTTTCCTAGTCTTCACCTGGTTTTTTTGACTACAGTCTCCAGGATAACTTATGACTGAAACAAACTGCAGAAAATCTATGACCATTTCTATGTCACTGTTACCTGTTTTAAAGTTGCTGAGTGAAGTAACTTTTTTGTAGTTAGGGGGGTTTAGGAAATACAAAAGTACCATGTCCAGTCCTGCTCTACATCATGGATGGTGGGTTAGGTTGCCAGTGTGGAAAGTGAAGAAGGCTCTTGTTAGTTGGTTGCATGACAAACAAAACTCTGAAATTCCTTCTTCTATACAATCATTAAAGGTACACGAACTGTACCCAGTTTCCACTTCAAAATGTATATCAGTCAATAAGGTGTGTCTGTGTCTATTGAGAGCATGGCTGGTGACTCCTTTTCCTTTTTCTCAGCTCTACAAGGGCGGGAGACTGACGTGAGCAGCATTTGGGAGCAAGCCTATATATAGCCTGCCATAAGTCTTCAGACAGAAGAACCTCTTGTGAGAGTTCCAGACTCTTGCAAGCTTCCTCATTTCATGGGAACCTGGGATTTTCACAAGAAGCTCTCTTCTTGTGAGATTTGTGGCAGAACTGGTATAGGATGGCCTCTCTGACATCTACTACCCTGTCTTGTGCTCACCTGCTAATAGAGTGGGCAGTCCCATATTGCTAGCTGAAAAACTTTACAACCTTAGCTGACATTCTGACTTTTGTTTTAATTATTAAAAAGTCAATTGTTATGCTTGGTGGCCCTATCAGAACTACCTCTGCTGATGTTGAATTAGGAGGTGGTCAGTATTAGGAGGTGGTCAGTAACAGTTTGGGTTAGCAAATACTATAGCTACTAAACACTTCTTCAACACCTTTCTGCTTTTTGACCCAATTGGCTACTGTTTGGCCAGGGGACATACTGGGAAAGCGGCCTCACTTTGCTGCCTAGCTGGACACCATCATCTTCCAGCTCAAGGGACTCAACCTCCAGAACTTCAAATAGGATGTGGCAGTTAAAAAAAAAAGCCATTGTGATGCCAGGCTGCATAGTGTCTAGACCAAGAGACGTTTGCCACCTTGAGTCTCTATATTAGGCTAAAGGCAGGATATATGAAAACCGTCATCATTATCAAGAGAAGTAATAGTGTCACTCTATTCTACTTTGGCCGGGCCCCACCTGGAATACTGTGTTCAGTTCTGGGCACCACAGTTCGAAAAGCACGTTGATATGCTGGAATGTGTCCACAGAAGCATGACCAAAATGGTGAAGTGTCTGGAAACCATAAAGCCCTATGAGGACTGACTTAGGGAGCTGGGTATGTTTAGCCTAGAGAAGGGAAGGTTAAGAGGTGATATGATAGACTTGTTTAAATATTTGATGGGGTGTCATCCTGAAGATGGAGCAAGCTTGTTTTCTGGACTGGATGGTCATCAGTCAGAAGTCCTTTCATTGTGTCTTCCTGTATGTCAGAATGGGATTGGACTGGATGGTCCTTCCAACCCTATGATTCTATACAGTCTCATCCATAAATGTTTGAGCTAGCCTTGTCTTCCTGTTGGCTTCCTGGAATAACCTCTTTGGCTTGTGGTATAAGCAGAATACAAGCCCAGTTGTCTCTCAGCTCTGATCCTAAAGGGTCCTTGCTTCTCCATCCACTACTCCTTTAACTGCAGCCTTCTCAAATGGCCAGAGCTTGAAAAGTTACTGTGTCTCCCAGAATCCCCCAGCCAACATGGTTGTGGTATTCTAGGTGCCCCAGAACCTTGCAAATCACTTTGTGCTAAAAATCAAGTTTCAGCTGATCTCTTGTTTTTCTCTAGTAGTCTCCTAGGAGTAATTTTTCCAGGGAAAGCATTCTCTGAAGATGCCACAGAAGCTGGTGAAACGTCAGAAAGAAGCTCTGCTCGAACATGGCCACATAGCCCGAAAAACCCACAAAAAAGATAGTCTCCTAGGAGTTGTCTTTGGCAGGGGGACTCACTGGGTACTGCAGGAAATAATGGAGGGTGGAGCTGGCAGGGGACTGAGATGTTTTCTGACTTACAAAGAGCAAAATATCACTCCTTTTTTTCCCTCTTACAAATCAAGGTAGTGCGTAAGTGTGGCTCCAGGCATGTAAAGCTATAAAAACCAGTGCCAAATAACCAAATAACAGGTTTAAAACGTTGAAGCAAAAAGGTTGCAGCATAATAGAGAGTTTAGTAGCAATGCAAACTGAAGCAAAAAGGAAGAGATATTTTGACAATGTTTAGAAACTAAGTTGTAAGGTAGTGTGGTTTTAAGCATTGGACTTTAACCCTAGAAACCAGGGTACAAATCCCAGCTTGGCCATGTAAGCCCACTGGGTGACCCTGGCTAAATCACACTTTCTCCGCCTCAGAAGACAGCAATGGCAACCTTCTTTCAGAATTAAGAAAGAGAAGTTCAAATGGACCAGTCAGTAGCCTAGAAGGATCTGAAGAAGAATTCTCTAGTTCAAGAGTTTCTTCCTGCTGTGTTTTTTGTCCTGTGGGGCGGAAACTGGGCCAAAAACATGGGGGGGGGAATTCTTCATGACTTTGGGAGAAATAAAATTAAATTTAAAAAATAGAGGGATCTTTGTGAGCCCCTGGAAAACATACAGCCTTGGTTTCCACATGTTGACTATGATTGACTTTCCAAACTGCTTCTGTATGGGACTTCTGAGAAACTTGGAATAGAGAGCTCTACCGTCATCTAGTCATGTTCTTTCTTCAGAAATATTTCCAAAATTAAAGGGAAGAAAGATGTTTCATTCCATAGTTTTATTTCCTCCTCTCACTAAAACCTTGAAATGCACCAACTGAGGCCTGGTACATAAGAGAAACAGTTAGAAATAAAAACAATTGAGCCTAGGAACTTGTTTTCTATGGCAGAAAAGATGAAACTTACAGTCCTTCCACACATAAATACTCACACCTGGTGATCCCAACGTTTCTTCATATTTCAGGAGTTCAAGTGAAGGTAGAGTTGGTTTCATTTAACTGCAATTGCTAACACACTGGGGCTGCAATAGTAGTTCCGCATGCTGATTCATTTCCCACTGCCCACATGTACCATATTGCCACTGACACCCCTCTCCATCACATGACTATCCTTTCCTGGAGGAGAGCAGAGGGGATCACAGTATAATCTGGCTATGTGCTCATAGACAGATGAACAGTAGTTGAATCATCCACTGAGGTACTTCAGAAGTGTCAGAGGCTGAGTAATCATTTTGCATCTGGCTACAGGGACATAGCCAGAAGGCTCTGCAATCCTCCACTAGTGCCCTCCAGGTATGGATGTCCATTGGAGGGGCCTTCAGTAACCATATGATAGCTTGGCGGGGAGGAGTCATTGCTGCCCAGAGAAGAAGGGAGTATCAACTCCCACAGCGGACAAAAAAGACAGAGAATCATAGAATTGTAAAGTTGGAAGAGACCACAAGGGCCATCCAGTCCAACCTCTAGCCATGCAGGAAGTCTCTATCAAAGCATCCCTTGTGACAGATGGCCATCCAGCCTCTGTTTCAATAATAAAATAATAAAATTTTATTTCTATACCGCCCTTCTAAGAAAATCAAGGCGGTTTACAACAAAAATACATACAACAAAATCCAAAACAGTTAAAACATACAGTAAAAACAGCAACCCAATAACCCAAACTCATGCCAGCTGAACAATGGTGACAAAGGAGGGGGGGAGAGAGTATCCAGGGGCGGGAGTCAGGGGTAAGCCTGCTCGAAAAGATAGGTCTTCAGACCCTTCTTAAATTGGACAAGGGAGGTGGCTGAGCGGAGCTTGACAGGCAGCGAGTTCCAGAGGTTGGGGGCCGAGGTGGTAAAGGCCCTCCTGGTGGTGGTGACTAGTCGAACCTCTGGAGCTCTTAACAATTGCTGCCCAGATGATCTGAGTGTGCGGGATGGATTGTATGGGGAGAGGTGGTCCTCTAAGTACCCTGGGCCCAAGCCATTTAGGGCTTTATAGGTAATAACCAACACCTTGTATTGCGCCCGGAAGCGAATAGGCAGCCAGTGTAGGTCTTTAAGGACCGGTGTTATATGACTGGCCCTGGATGTACCAGTGACCAGTCATGCTGCCATATTCTGCACTAATTGCAGCTTCCGGGTATGATACAAGGGCTGCCCCATGTAGAGCGCATTGCAGAATTCCAAACAAGAGTTTACCAGAGCATGTACTACAGTTTCAAGGTCCCTCCGGCCCAGGTAGGGACACAGCTGGCGTATCAGCCGAAGCTGATAACAGGTACTCCTGACTGTCTCATCCACCTGAGAGGTAAGGTGGAGCGACGAGTCAAGGAGCACCCCCAAACTGCGTACAGTGGTACCCCGGGATACGAATGCGCCGGGTTACGAATTTTTCGGGATACGAAAAAATCCCATAGGGATTTATTGCTTCGGCTTACGAAGGTTTCTTCGGGTTACGAAAAAACCGCGGCGCTATTTTCCGCCACCGGAGGGCAGCAGAGAGCTATTTTTCCATTAGCGCCTATGGGAATTCGGCTTACGAAGGTATTTCGGGTTACGAAATTAGCCGCGGAACGAATTAATTTCGTAACCCGGGGTACCACTGTACTGAGTCCTTCATAGGAACCGTGATCCCATTCAGGACAGGTGGAACCACCACCATTCCTGGGCCGGGAGAACCTATCACAAGTACTTCCGTTTTCTCTGGATTCAGGCTGAGTCCGTTTTCCCTCAACCAGCCCATTACCAACTCCAGACAGGCCACGAGAGGAGAGATGCCATCCTTGGTCACTGCATCAGTCGGAGACATAGAGAAGACTATTTGGGTGTCATCAGCGTACTGATAACCCCGCGCCCCATGTCTCCAGATGATCTCTCCCAGCGGTTTCATGTAAATGTTAAAGAGCATGGGAGACAGAATGGCTCCTTGAGGGACCCCAGATTTAAGGGCCCTCTTATCGTCCCCCAGCTACACCATCTGGAACCTCCCAGAGAGGTAGGATCAGAACCACTGGAGCGCAGTGCCCCCGATTCCCAACTCTACCAGGCGCTCCAGAAGGATACCATGGTGTATGGTATCGAAAGCCTCTGAGATGTCTAAGAGCACTAACAGGGACACGCTACCCCTGTCCATGCCCAGACGGAGATCATCGACCAAGGCGACCATAGCAGTCTCAACCCCGTAACCTGCCCGAAAGCCGGTTTGAAATGGGTCTAGATAATCCTCTAAGGAAGACCTCTAAGGAAGGAGACTCCACTACACTCCAAGGGAGTGTGTTCCACTGTCAAACAGCCCTTACTGTCAGGAAGTTCCTCCTAATGTTGAGGTGGAATCTCTTTTTCCTACAGCTTGCATCCATTGTTCTGGGTCCTGTTCACCGGAGCAGCAGAAAACAAGCTTGTGCCCTTCTCAATATGCCATCCATTCAAATATTTAAACAGGGCTATCATATCACCTCTTAACCTTCTCTTCTCTAGGCTAAACATTCCTGGATACACACACACACACACACACACACACACACACACACGAGTAAGTTTAACCTCTGCATATGTATGCTAGTAACAGGATGCTAGTCTGGGAGTCAAAATATATTTAGCTTATCTTTTGAATATCACTCAGAGATTTGCCAGTAGGTTGACCCATCATTTGCTTTTCCTGCTGAAGCATTGAACATAAAATAAGGCAAATTCTCTCCACTGAGGTTCTATATGGATAGGGGATGTCATTTCCTGTCATGTTTGAGGGCATCATTGCCTGGTAAAACAGGCAATCTCTCCAAACATGGTGGCAGGCCTCTCTTTCATGTTTCCATTGCCCAACTCCACCAGTGTTGCCTGCTGGCTTCCATGTCAATTCTGGGTTTTCTTCCAGGTTCAGCACCTTGGATAAATCCTTTAAAGCTTAGACTAAAAGACTAAAATGACCCCTCTCAAGACATGGCCTCCACCAGTCACCACGGAAGTCCACCATGGCCTATTTTGAAATGAGGGGCCCTGATATGATATAAACATAGTTGATTATTTGCAGAGTATTAACACCACATTTGGCTTTCGTTGTTGGACATGTTCTTGTTGTGCGCAACTGAGAAATGGGAAAGCATCTCACTGCTGAGGGGTAATTACTGAATATGATTGACCACAGGCACCAACATTTGTTTGTGTGTCAAGAAAAGATAGGATCAATTTTGGATTCCTTGAGTCCTCTGACAGATGCTTTATCTCTAGCCAATCCAATTATAATATTAAATACTGAAACTGCTCCCAAGAACTGATTCTGCATCCCATGCAGCCTGCCGTATGTTGTTTACTGTAATCAACAAAGCAGGATATATAATTAAAGAAAGATGTGCTACTCGTGCATAAGGAGCACGGGCAATCGGGGACTGCCTTTTATGTCCATCAGTTAACAGGGACAAAATTAAATACAAATTCAGAGCATTTTTGTTCCTTCTCTCCCACACAGCTGGGGGTGGAGGGTGGGGGACGTGACAAAATTCTCAGAATATGCTGTTTTCTGAGAAGGAGCCTCAGCAGCTTCCCAAAAAAACAAGCCACAAAAGCAGCAAGATAAAATGTATCTTACTTTAGTGAAGTCACTTTCGTTAGGTGTTTGGGAACTTTAGTGCGTGAGCCCTGGTCTTGACGCAGTCACACTTGTAAGCCTAAACAAAACTATACCTGTTTGTAGTCCCACATCATAGAACCAGCATGGTATAGTGGTCTGGGTGTTGAACTATGACTCTGGAGACCAGGGTTTGATTCCCTCCTTGGCTCTGAAAACTACTAGGTGACCTTGGGCAAATCAGAGGAAGACAATGGCAAACCTCCTCTGAACAAATCTTGCCAAGAAAACCGCATGATACGTTCACTTTAGGGTTGCCATCAGTCAGAAATGACTTGAAGGCACACAACAACAAAGTCCTGTATCACCAACCATCTTGTCAGTTGTGTGATGGTCACACTTGCTTCATGAGTCCACCTTAATCCTGCCTCTGTGACTTTTGCAGTATTCAGGATGCCTGGGGGCGAGTATTTTATTTTTATTTATTTTCACTGTTTCATGGAACTCTGGAGCTGTGCTATTGCAATTTGATTTGGCTTTAAAGAAAGAGAGAGGGAGACTAAAATGGTGAAGGGTCTGGAAACCATGCCCTATGAGGAGCGACTTAGGGAGCTGGGGGTGTTTAGCCTGGAGAAAAGAAGGTTAAGAGGTGATATGATAGCCCTGTTTAAATACTTGAAGGGATGTCATATTGAGGAGGGAACAAGTTTGTTTTCTGCTGCTCCAGAGAACAGGACCCGGAACAATGAATGCAAGCTACAGGGAAAGAGATTCCACCTCAACTTTAGGAGGAACCTCCTGACAGCAATGACTGTTTGACAGTGGCACACACTCCTTCCTCAGAGTGTAGTGGAACCTACTTCCTTGGAGGTGTTTAAACACAGGCTGGATGGCCATCTGTTGGGGATGCTTTGATTTAGATTTCCTGCATGGCAGGGGGTTGGACTGGATGGCCCTTGTGGTCTCTACCAACTCTACAATTTTATGATTCTATAAGGGAGAAGAAATGAAAGGGAAGGCAATTGTGCTGCTTGGGAATAGCTAGAGAGAGGATGGGCATTGAAGAGGAGAAACTGACACCATGTGACTACCACTGGAGCGATCTTTTGCACCTGAGGACTTGCTCTATTGATAGATAATTATGGATTTCATAGAATCATAGGGTTTAAGGAGACCACCAGGGCAATCCAGTCCAGCCACATTCTACCATACAAGAATACACAATCCAAGCACTCCTGGCAGATGGCCATCCAGCCTCCGCTTAACCCCCTCCTCCCAAAGAAGAAGCCTTCATCAAACTCCAAGGCAGCATATTCCACTGTTGAACAGCTCTTACTGTCAGGAAGTTCCTCCTAATGTTCAGGTAGAATTTTTTTTTCTTGTACTGTAGTTTGAATCCATTGCTCCATATCTTAATCTCTGGAGCAGCAGAAAATGAGCTTGCTTCATCCTTAATATGACATCCCTTCAAATAGCTGAACATGGCTCTCATGTCACTCTTTTCCTTAGGCTAAACATACTCAACTTCTAAGACCACTCTGATCATGGTTGGGGGATGCAGAAGCCATGGGTTGCAGTAGCTGTTCTGTGATAACCATAGCCAAATTCATTTTTTTCCAGATCTAATCACATTTGAAAAGCCGTATGTAATAATCTCTTCAGCTCATAAATGCCTGAGCCAACTTGACCAATGGTCAGGGATTCTGAAATTTAAAGTTCAAAATCCAAAGTTCTTTTGAAGTTTCCAAGACTGAGAACCACTGCTTTAGTGGAAATGCTTGTTGACTTTGATTTGTTCCTCCTATTCTCCAAATTATGAAGAGTCATTGAGACCATTCCTGACCTTAGGTAGAACAAGGTGTGGTAGGGAATATTGACTTGTTAGCAGTGTGGAAGACTCATCCGCTACTCAAGCTGTGTCTTGTATTTGGGTAACGGAGGGATCATAATTTTGTCCTTTGCTTCAGGAAGCAAAATATCTTAGGTTGGCTCTGAGAATCAGAGTTGAGAAGGATCACCTGCCACACAGAATCCTGTTGGTGGCATACACATGTGTAAGGTCCCTTACCTAACCTTGTCAGTAAACATGGAGCTGTAATTTTTCAGCCATCATGCAATGGCCTTGTAGAGCTCATTGTTTTGCAAGTAAAATTCCATAAGTGTAACCATTTCCCATGGGCCCAAACCCCATTTCTGATTCCTAATAGAGTAGACTGTAGAAGGAATAGATGTAATGCTTGGTAAAGTAGAAGGCAGTAAGAAAGGAGGGAGACCGCACTACAGGTGGATTGCCTTGATTGAAGAAGCCATTGCCTTGACTTTGCAAGATCTGAGAAGGGAAATTGATGACTGGGGCTTTTGCAGACTTCTTATTCATAAAATCACCATACGTCAAGGTCAATATGACAGCAAACAATAGCAACAGTTGAAACAATTGGATACATAAATGTGTTGACTAATGTGTTAATGGTGATTCAATAATTGATTCAATGGGTCTACTCTAATTGGGGTTAGCCAACAGGATTCAAGCCGGTATGACATATAACTTTGTCAGTACCCACAAAGTTCCTTTTTACTACTACTGGGATTGCACTTGCAGTGTAAATCTTTACTTATTTCATTAATGAGGGAAGCAATGAGCAATTTCAGCAATTTTTCCATCTCAGATTTTTTTGGGGACTTAATCTGTGCTAAATTCATGTGTCATATTTTAGCACAGAAAACAGCTTTTTCTGTACATGACATAGCATATTTTGCACAGAAATAGCAACACTGTTTTCAGTGCAGAAAATATAATTGGGGAGTTGTTATGTACAAATTCACACATGGTATTTTTGCTCAGGAAACAGCTTTTCTCTATACAGGGAACTATATTCCCAGGCACAGACAATGCAATATCATGAATGAATTTTGTGCAGAATAAGTCCCAAACTGTGGAGATGCTCGTCATTCACAATTCTCATCAGTGTTTCCTGTAACTCAAGAAACACAATTCTGACCACATGAAAAGTTTTGAATATTTTTGTTCTGTTTCTAAATTGCAGAAAACAGTCACTGAACATTGCCAATTGCACAATGGGACAATAAGCAGGAACATTGCCAGATTTAAAATTGGTTGCAGATTGTCAGTGTTCAGCAGAAAGGTACTGTAGTGTAATTTCCATATAGTTATATGAATGCAGATTTATGCTGCACAGAAAGCCCCAAAGACATCCATTTAGTTTAGCTACACCAGCTCCTGACTCACCAACTGCCAGCAAAGCTTGGACTCTATTTAGAATTATTACTGATCCTGTTAGTATATGTCCTGAATTGTAACCTTAGGATAAATTCCCTTTTACCTGGATTGTAACCACAGGGTAAATTCCATTTCACCCTTTCTGAAAGCTCTGTTATCTTAAGCTGATCAAGGCCAACAAACCCAAGGTTGTACCATGTCTACCCCAGAGCATAAGGGTAGATTCTGGGGTGGATTCTCCCCAGGGATTCTTGGAGCTGTAGTCCTAAAAGTAACTCTTCCAAGAATTGGTCCTCATGCTCCCTAGGACCTATGGTTCCAAATGGCTTATATAACCCAGTTACTGTCATTTCTTCAAGCAGGGAAGTTGTTTTGCTTTTCAAGAATGCAACTCCACACAGGTCTTCTGTTCCATTTGGCATGGGAAAAGCAATTAAATATATTGTTTGCTTGTACTTGAACAAAGCAATATTTCTACAGAAGGAAGCAGGAGGCAAATCAGTCTGAGAGGAGGATGTGGCTGCCAGATAAACTGGGAAAAACTGAAAGTGGATTTTATTTTATTATAGAAAGGTAGAGTCTTAAATAAACTTCATAACTCTGAGACATTTCATAGCAGAAGGGACACGAAAGGCTTCATTGGTGGCACCCCTGACGTCTCTCTGCCTGCCACTATGTCATCGAACTGGAATAGTAACTGGGAAAGGGTCATTTAATATAGTCTTTTCAACAGAAAGATTCTTACATGGTTTTATTTGGGATTAAATGTCAATGATTAATGCTTCCTGGATAAGAAATGCAAACATTATTAGGTAAATATAAAAATAGAAAGATACAAATCTATTCAGTCCTCCTTTTACAATCCTCCTCAAGTCAAACCAAAGATTTGATCATGCTGTTTTTAGGGTGCTATAGGCTATTCACACAAGTATTGCCCTTGGGTCCATCCAGCCAAACCCTTTCTTCCAAAGTGGAAGTTTCCTTGTAATCACTTTCAGTTTTTATTTTATTTTTATTCTTACTCTAATATGGCTCACAGTGGAGTCCTGGGGGCCCAAAATGGAGACCTTGACCCTCAAAAGTTGCCCATCTCTGCAGTAGATTGCCTTTGGAAGAGATCATTCTGAGATTCAAGGTGTGCTTTGTTATCAGTATGCTAATGACTAGTAACTCTATTTTTCCTTTTCTACTGAGCCACCGAAGCATTGGAATTTCTGAACACTGAACTGAACTTCAGGATGAATTTTATATGCATATGTAATAAACTGAAGATTAATCTGGATATGACTGAATTACTTCAACTGGGTTATTTAGACAATATTAGTTTGTTTGTTTGAAATATTTCAAAGTCACCTTCCAGCCCACAAAGGCTCTCAAGGTGTCGAACAAATAAAAACCAATTAAAACAATGCCAAGATAAAAACATTTAAAAAACACATTAAAATGCTCTTTAAAAATGTCAGAAAGCAGTCTAAAAACAATCCTAGCATCCAGGTTTGAAACAGTTAAAAGGACAATTTCAAACGCTGAATGCCATGCAGAAGAGCACTATTTTGGCTGCCCACCAGAGGCTTGAATGAGTTCCGGAGTTGAGGAGCTGCTACAAAGAAAGCCCTGTTACATGTACTCACCAACCTAAATTCAAGAGTTGCTGGGACAGACAACAGGATTTGAGATCTTCCTCTGAAGATCTCAAATCTCTGGCAAATTCATATAGGAGAAGGCAGACCTTCAGATGTCTTGGCCCAAGTCATTTAGGGCTATATAGATCAACAGCAGTACAATGAATTGATCTTAAACAAATTGGAAGCCAGTGCAGTCTTGCAGGACCAATGTTATATGGTCCTTAAAATGCACACCTGACACCAGTCTGCTGCATTTTGCACTAGCTGCAGTTTCTAAAAACTTTTTGAGGGCAGCTCCACTTAGAGTGCATTACAGTAGTCTAATTGGGAGGTAACTACGCCATGAGTTACTGTGGCCAGATCTGCTTTCCTCAAGAAAGGGTGCAGCTGGCATGTTAGCTGAACCTGGGCAAAGGTGCTCCTGGCCCCCACAGCAACCTGGCTTTCCAAGAACACCAGGCTTTTCAAGAGCATCAGGCTTGTATCATGTACAAACCTGATATTTCAGGGGAAAGCAACCCCATCCAGAACAGTCTGCAATTCTAGTCCCAGAGTGGCTTTCTTACTGACCAGAAACACTTCCATATTGTCTGATTAATCCTCAGTCTATTCACTCACATCCAATCCTTTACTACATCCAGAAAATAAGTCAGTACTATCACATTCCCCTTTGCACAAATTATAAAGGAGAGATAGAGCAAAATATCATCAGCATACTCATGGCACCCAAGCTCCAGAGCTCTGGATTACCTCTCCGAGAAGCTTCATGCGGATGTTAAAAAGCACAAAAGGCAATATTGGCCTCTTTAGAACCTCACAATATAATGGCCAAAAGGTGGGATTACCGTCTCCCAATAGCATTATCTGGGAATGCTCAGCTAAGAAAGACTGTAACCACTACAATGCAATGTCCTCAAGTCCTATATTGTCCAAATATGGGCTGATGGCATTAAATGATGCTTAAAGATCCAAGGCAACCAAGGCTGTTTCTGTCCCATGACAAGGCCTGAATCCAAATTGGAATGGATCCAGGTAATCTCATCCAAGAAAGCCTGGAGTTTTGTTGCTACCACTCACTCTACAACATGACTTAGAAAGGGGAGATTAGATATGAGCTGATAGTTACCTAGGGAAGTGAGGTCCAATGAAGTTTTTTAAGCAAACAAAAAAACCCAGAGGTCTTACAATTGTTTCTTTTGGAGAGATTGGAACATAGCCCCTTTTCAAAGAAGTATTTACCATCTCCACCACCCAATTGATCATCCTTTTCTGGCACCTTTAATTAGCCAGAACGTACATAAGTTCACTAGACCAGTGGTTGGCCTCACTACTCCAACTTGTCCACATCATCATGTTGAACAAACAGAATCTCACCCATCAAAACTGGAGTCCCAGACTCTACCTTCAATGTGGCATCCAAGTCAGAATGCATCTGAACAATTTTCTCCAGAAGGTATGTAACAAATTCATTACAGTGATTTTCTGAAGGTGCCTTCTCAGCAGTCTGAGATCTAGCATTAATAGCCCTTTAACTACACAAAACAGTTGTGCTGGACAAGCTAATGCAAAGAATAGTTACCTTGTTGCCCTGATTTTTGCAAAGTAGGTTTTAAAATGAGCCTTAACCCATGCTTGGTTGGATTCACCCTGAGTCTTTCTCCACTGCCGCTCAAGTCATCTACCCTAGTGCTTTATTGCTCTGAATTCCTCAGAAACCGAAGGGGCCTGGGCTTTGCACTCAAGTAAAGCATGCTTGGGAGTAACTGTGACAACTGCTTGGGTCATCTCCCTATTCCACAATCACACTGAGGGAGTGAATACAGTACATCCATGCCATATGCGGGCACACTATACGTGGCTTCTAGCTTACGCTGAAGCCACATGACAAGTAAACAAATGGCATGTGCACCCATGGTGTGCACGCCCCATTGTTTACAATGGGGAGCAAACATACGCAGAATTCCCCTTATGCAGGGGGGTCTGGAATGGAACCCCCAAGTAAGGGAAGGGCCCACTGTATTCACCATGTTATGGATGCAGTGGCCTTCTCCCACACATGGAACACCTTTGAGTTGCTGTTATAGCCAACCAGTTCTTAGTTTAGATGCCTATGTGTGACTGTTACTCGGAGATTTCAGGTGCTGCACAATGTAACAGCCAGATAACCCTTGATCTAGTCCAGTCCAGCTTCTATTATAGGGACAAAATAGAGTACATAGAAGAGTCATTATAGAATTAATTTCATTTTATCAAAGGAAAGGCTTGGTGCTCAAAGCTGTGCTGGTTCAGAAATTTGCCTTCTCAAAAATAATAAATAATTTTTATGCCACTTCAAAAAAACAAAAAAACAACACAAAAATACAAAAAACAAAAAACCGTTGTAAAAGTAAAGCATGGTGTGTAATTTTCTCTAACCACTTTGACCATAATGGCTTTGGCTGATACCTAAAATTAGACCCATTCCCTATTTTTGTTTATTTGTTTACTAGCTTCACACCGCTCCAGCCGGTGTGTTAATATCTGAATCCTATAAAATATACAGTGCCTAGGGCTCTTTAGGCAGTCCATACATTACTCTTAAAAACAAATCTTTTCCCCCAAAAAACTTGCTTTCTATTTTGCTCATTTGTTTTTTTTAAGAGAGAGAGAATGACACTGAAAAGGTATTTAGTCCACACCAAAGAACAATAGTTTCCAAAGGTCTGTATAAAGAGGAAATTAATATCAATGCAGTTTGTTATATGGAGAAGCTAAGAATGGGGAGAAAAATTGTTGGTTTAGGATTTTCTGACAGAAAAAGCTATTTCACTCCAGAGTTTGAAATGCTAGGTTTGAAAATCTATTCAATAATGCTCAATAGTAGAAACTAGGAAACTAATCTATTACCATCCACAATATTCATTAGAATCATAGAATCTTGGACTTATAGAATCATAGAATCAAGGAGTTGAAAGAGACCAAAAGGACCATCCAGTCCAATTACAAATCCACGTAACAGTTACTTTGTCTAGCCCACATTTTACCAGCTTCTTTGCAAGAATGTCATGGGAAACCTTGTCAAAGGCCTTACTGAAATCAAGATATACTATATCCACAGCATTCCCTTCATCTACCAAGCTGGTAATTTTATCAAAGAAAGAGATCAGATTTGTCTGGCATGACTTGTTTCTCTGAAACCCATGTTGACTTTTTGTGATTATGGCATTGCCTTCTAGATGTTCACAGACTCTCTGTTTAATGATCTGCTCCAGAATCTTTCCTGGTATTGATGTCAGACTAACTGGACGATAATTGTTGGGATCCTCTTTTTTCCCCTTTTTGAAGATGGGGACAACGTTTGCCCTCCTCCAGTCTGCTGGGATTTCTCCTGTTCTCCAGGAGTTCTCAAAGATTACACTGGTACCCTGGGATACGAATGCGCCGCCTTACGAAATTTCCGGGTTACGAAAAAAATCCATTCAAAAAAACTGTTCCGGGTTACGAAGTTTATTTCGGGTTACGAAAAATTTTTTGGTGCTTTTCGGCGCTATTTCACATGAAATCGCGGCTTTTCCCCATTAGCGCCTATGGGTTTTTCGGCTTACGAAGTATTCCGGGTTACGAAAGCGGCGGCGGAACGAATTAATTTCGTAACCCGGGGTACCCCTGTATTGCCAATGGCTCTGAAATTATATTTGCCAGTTCTTTTAAAACCTTTGGATACAGGTCATCTGGTCCTGAAGACTTAAATTTATTCAGAGGAAACAGATATTCCTGTATGTCCTCTTTACTTATTCTGTGCTGCATTTCTCTTATTGTGTCCTCTGTCCCTTTCCCTCGGGTTGAGCACCCTTTTCATTTTCTGAGAAGACTGAGGCAAAGAAGGTGTTGAGTAATTCTGCCTTTTCTCTGTCTCCTGTTAGCATTTCTCCATCTTCTCCATGTAGTGGCCCTACCATTTCCTCCTTCTATTTGCTGTGAATATACCCCCCAAAGCCTTTTTTATTGTTCTTAATCTCTCTAGCAAACCTGAGCTCATTCTGTGCTTTAGCTTTTCTGACTTTACCCCTACACATGATCGCTATCTGTATGAATTCCTCTTTGGTGATTTCCCCCCTTTTCCACTCTATTGAAAGTTCTTTAGTCATCCATCCTGGTTTCTTGAGATGCCTCCCTCCCATTTTTCCTCCTTGTTGGAACAGTTTGAAATTGTGCCTTCAGTACCTCCCTTTTGAGAGATTTCCATCCATCCTGAACTCCCTTCTCTTTTACTATTCCTGACCACGGGGCAATGCATTGATATGGGTCAATTAGTACATTTGTTCCTGGTTATTTCAGCCCATGGATTTACAGTGGAGGTTGTCATTGCTCACTTTAGGCACATGTTTTCTTATTGGCTCCTCCTGAAGGGCTTTTTCTTTTTCTTATTGTCATCCCCCAACACAGATTTTTTTTTTCCAGATGGACTACAAGACTTATAATATAATTGTTGCTCAGGAATACTGAAAGTCCAACATATTTGGAAAGTGTCAAGTTGTTGAAGGCTATCCTAAAGCACAGGATCTCATTTTACAACCTCTTCAGTTTAAGCTTGTCATTCATCTGCCTCTCACTTTTCTTTCCACCTGCACCAATATGTATACTGCATTCCTTCTTAAAATATCTTCTTTGTTGACGATTAATAAGAAATGATACATTTCCTTTAGAACCACCACAATCACACTGATCCATATCCATTGCAAGTACAAGGATAAGTGAACAGCTACAAGGATAAGTCAGTCAAATTAAGCTGGACAATTCTTAATCAGAAATGAGAATATGCAGAACATTTTGTCCACAAATTTGCATCCTCTCCGCTTTTCATGCAGCATGCAGCCAAGGATCCCAATTACAATATGTGGCATTCTCAGCTGAAATGTTCGTTGAAATTATTGTTTGCATTTTTCTAACTGAAATAATATAATTTAAGAGGATGGGCAAAAAGAAGCAGTGGGGAACCCAAATGAGAAGGAAAGGGGGGATGAGGAGAACTTTTCATTTGATTATCCAAGGGCATAACACTGTGTGAGCAAGAATAAAATTATGAAAGAATTAACTATAACTCCCCCCAAATGTTATATGAGGGTATATATTATGCAATAATATGCACTGGAAACCACTCTAGAATATGATCAGTAAAGGAGAACAAGTAGAATAAGAAAGGAGTCACAGTGCTCACCAAAAAACTATGAATGTTTTCCTTCCATACAGACCCTTGGGGGAACACATGCTTTTCAGGTCTAAAAAGGCTGACATTCTGAAAAGCTCCTGTTTGAGTTTCCAGACAAGTCAATTTCCCTCAGAACATTCCCATTCCCTTACAAGAATAACTGTTAATGAAATGGGAATGTCTTGAAGAAAGTGATCTGTCTGGAGACTCAGAGACTGTGCACTTATGTACAGACTGGCCATTAAGATCAGCCTGGGGGCAGAGTCGGGATCTCACATCCATACAATGCATGCCCCGCCTCTCCCTCCAGGCCAGCATGATGCTGCATGTCATGGCACACAGTGCGCAGCATCACGGCACTCCTCTGGCACAGTGTCTACATGACGCAGCATCAAAGGAGCTCATAAAAGCCGCAATGCAGGTGGCTGTGGTGTCCTTTCCATGGTGCAGAAAGGAGACACTTTTCGCGGTTCCTTTTTTGCACTGCAGAAAGGTGAGGCCACGGCCCTGATCCAGTGCAAAGAGAGGTGGTTGCAGGCCACTCCTTAGGGCTGACCTGTACAGCCCCTCAGACAGTCAGGGCCTTTTCAGAATGTTAGGCTTTTTAGACCTGAAAACCATGTACTCCACCGTGGGTTTGTATGGAAGGAAAATGCCCCCTCCATTCTTTGATTGCTGCATTTTCTCATCCTCCCTCCCTCTTTATTTATTTCTCCTGTCCTCCAGATTAAAATCCTTATATACTCTTCTGAGGCAATAACCTTCCGGTTTACATGCAACTGGATGGAGGGAAGCACAGAGGGAAGAAGGGACATTAACCCTAGCAAAAACATATGAATTCCAATGATATAATCCATTAAAGCATATTTTTAATGACAGTGTTAATAGGGGAACTAGTGAGCTAGCAAATTGCTAGAAAAGTACAACAAATTAATGATGCAATAAATAAAATAGTTAGCCCTTCCTTGGCAAACTCTGTTTATACTTACTAAGACTGCCAGAAAAATGGAATATATCTTCCCTTGAAATACATACATTATGAGATGCTGCAATTGTGTTTCAGAGACAAAAAATGGTACATAAAGTCATGTTTTACATTATAATGCAAATATTTTTTTAAAAAATAAAATTGAAAATGACTAAAATTTGAAGCCAGCACCATAAGCATTAGTCACACTGTGGAAACACTCACAATATAGACAGATACACATTGTGTGTGGGGTGGGATGTGCACAAATTTGCACACGGAATCATGTCCATAGCACTAGCACTAAATGCTAGTGAGGTGTTTGCTTACACAAAGTTTCTGATTCAATGAATCTGACCATATGTTGACAACACTGTCATACAAGCTGACAATGATAACAGTGCACAACTAACTGTCACAAGGAAAAAGTGAAAGGTGAGATGAGTTAGGGACTGCAGTAACTTATAAAGCTTTTTTAAATACAATGTAGTATTACTGATCTGTCCAGCCCACCATGATGGGTAAGAGCATTTAACATGTTCTTACTACTCCAGTTGAGTCCCCTTAATTGACAATGCCAGGCCTCACTATTTGGCAATGCTAGACCTTGCGCCTACAATGTTCTTCATACACACAAAGTGTTCTATTATTTTTTTTAATTTTATTTTTCCATTTTTCCATGAAAGTTGTACATTAGCCTATACTTCTTATTAACATAGAATTGACAATAGTAAATTATATATTTGCATGATAACACTAGTTTATACCACATCTCTTTTTCGATATCCTTGTGCTTTCCCAAATTTATACAGGTAGCCATTCCATCTTCCAATCATCTACACAACTGTTGTTTAACAGCCTTGTGAGTCTGTCCTTTCCTTCAGTTCTTGTAGTTTAAATGTCCAGTCTGTCCAGAGATAAGGTTTTGTTGTTTTCCAGTTTTGAGCATGACTAATCTTTGCCCGCTGTAATTAAATAAAGCAATACTCTCCAGTGTTCCTTTTCAATACTCTTATCTAACTTTGGTATCATGTTCAGCAAATAAAATTCTGGTATCTGTTTAATTCGCAGTCAAACATTTTTTGTAACTGTGTGTATTTTATTCCAAACTTGTTGATCTTTCTGCAAGTCCACCACATATGGAATAGCGAGCCCTCATTTCTGTTACTTTCCAACACTTTAATTTCTGCACTTTATTAGATCTTTTTGATTTTATAAGGGGTAGTAATCTAATTAAAAGTTTAAATCGTTTTCTTTTAAGGCTGGACGCTGTAAATTTATTAGTCCTTTGCAGGATCGTTGCCATTCCTCATAGTCGATGAGTGTCCTAAATCCTGTGCCCACCTTATCATGTTCTTTAATTGGTCTCTTTTTCTGTCTAGCTCTATTCAAAACCTGTAAAACTTGACATTACTTTTTTATAAATCTTGTTCCACCAGATCATACTATTTCATACTACTGTTTCAATTCTATTTTCTTTAAATATCACTTCAAACTTAATTTATCTGAGTATACTCAACCATTTCATTTTAGATTTTCCTCATTTAATTCCTTCCCACTCTTTCAATCTCAAATTTCTTCCGTTCCTACTTTTGTTAAATCCATGTTGATAACCAGTTTCTGTTTCTTATCCATTTCAGTCCAAAAGCCTCTTGGACTGATACCCACAGGGGAGTTTGTTATATAGAACATCTTCCTTGTCTTTTCCATGTGAAATAATGCTTTCCTTATAGGGTGATTTAAGAAATCTTAAGTTTTGTTTTTGTTTTTATGAAAAGAGGTAGGCATGCCATCCATTGCTCAGATCTGCTCCTTCCAAATTCAAAAGTTCTGTATTTTCTAACTTTATTCCCACTCTTTTAAACCACCCAGTTTACTGGGCCCACATATAAACTTAGATCGTTAAAGCACATCCACCTCTTCTCGCCTTACTACTATCTTTTAATACAGCCCATTTGATTCGTGATTTCCTCGCCGTCATACAAAATTCCTAAGTTCTTGCTCCCATTTGTTTCTATTAGGTTCCCTTTCAGTAGAATGGGTAGATTGTCGAAGAGAAACAACAAGCTTAGGAAGATAAGCCAGTTTTGATAGTCGCAATTCTGCTATCTACCCAGGATTGCCAAATTTACCTGTTCCATCTTACTAATCTTGATGAGTTCCTTCCATTTTACTTTAATAATTAGGGTCCGTATAATCTTGAGTTATCATTCGTTAGCCATATCCTAAGTAGTTCACTCTCTTACCGTCCTTACAATACATACATCCCGTCTTTTTAGATATTCTCTCTTCTTCTTGTTGTCCATTTCTTCATAGCAATGTTCGTTTTTGCCTTATTAATTTTAAAGCCGGGCAAACCTACCAAATTCCTTTTAAATAGTCATTAACTGTTCACCACCCCTTGTATAGGATCTTCTAACTATAGCAACTAAATCAGCAGCAAATGCTAGAACTTTCTTTTCTTTCCCTTTAATTCTGATACCTTTAATTCTGTCGGTATTTCTAAGGTTGTGTCCATGTAAGACTCCATTGTAATTGATAAAAAGCAAGTGGGAAAGGGACACCCCCCCTGTCTTGTTCCTTACGAATTTGAATTTTCCCCCGCGATTATAACCATTTATTTTAAAGTCTAGCAAGTTGATGGTGTAATGTGTTCTGATATAGCCCAAAAATCTAAATCCTACATTCATCCTTCTTAAGACTTGCAATCATAAACGCCCATCTTACGTTATCCAAAACAAGCCTTCTCGGCGTCCGATAAATAAGAAATGTGAGGTTTCTTAATGCCTATTCTTGTTGTAGAATTCGAAGTATTTAATAGCGTTCTTATATTGTCCTGTTCGCTTGGACGGTTTGGGTAGAAACCCCCTTTGTTTCTCTTATTGATGTGTTAAAAATTCAAGATAGATTGAAGTCTCTCCGCCAATTCCATCGCAAAGATCTTGTAAGCCACGTTAAAAGGATATTGTCTGTAATTTTGTAGCTAGACGTTTAATCCTTACCTTCCTTAGGGAGCATAACCAATTGTAGCTTGCCTGCACATCGCGGTATTTGTTGGTCACTTTATATTGAACATTCTCTTAGTGGGTTACAACTCTTCTCTAAAGATGTTATAATACTAGCCGTAAATCCCATCAGGGCAGGACCCGGGGCCTTTGCTCTTTCAAACTCCCAATTGCCTGAAAGATCGCATCTCCCTTACTGATTGGCGGTTTAATTGTGCTCTTTGAATCTTTAGATATTTTCCCTATTTGTTTCTTTCCTCCTTTGTCTAAAAATAATTCCAGTTCTGTTAATAAATCGGTTGACATCTTCTTCTCTTCTTTATATAAATTCTGATAGTAATTCTTCAAATGCTTTAATTATAATCCGCTCCCTCCGGTTTATGTTGGTTACTGCTCCTTTAATAATTGATGTCTTCTATTTTATTTGTTCTTTTCCGCTCTTTTTAGGTTCCTCCTCCCTCGCAAGTGTTTTACCTAGCTTATTTGCATATTCAAATGGGGGGTGGGTGGAACGGAGGCAGCGCCCAGCAAGGCCGCGACAAGGGCGGCTGGCAAGCGCGGTGCTGCAACAAGGGCGGGGGTGAATCAGCGGGGGGGCTGGGAGGCAACCGAGTAAGGGCGCGGCATGGGGGGGGGCAGGCGGCCACTGCTTGAAATGTGAGTGGAGGGCTGGTGGGGAATTTTGCGGTAGGGTCACCATGCTCTTTGGTATTAATAAGGCCCCTAAGCACACCTGACTGAGCCCAAAGGGTTTTGTATGGCGATAATCGGTCCGTGTTCCTTGTCATTTCTTTCAAAAAAAAATTTTATGTCTTGTCTCAATTTTTTGGACAAAAGGTCTCATCGTGTAAGATAGTCCTCGTTGAATTGCCAGTCAACCTCCGAGATTCCCTGTTGAAGATAATTCGAGAAGGTTAGGGATCGAGAAAGTGTAGAGCGATCATATCTCCATTTTTGTCTATCGTAGTGAATAAATCTCCAAGACACCATGACATAGCTATTCTGGAGTGTTGATTAGATGGCAGTCCGAAAAGAAAGTAAAGCCCCCCCCACCCTTTTTTTATCTCCATATAACTTTGGCCACACATCAATCCAAATTGATCCTCAATTAATCCTGGCACTTTGGGGCAGTTTCCCTTGATTGGGGCCTATATTTTATCGATTCCTATCCCTACTAGGTTGATAACACCATTAAAGTCCCTGCCACAAGGACACTGTGCTTTATATATTTAGTCAATTCTTATTAAGTTTGTTGAAAAAAAGATTATTGTCCTGTCGTGGGAGCATTATATTCACTATTAAAACTCGGTGCCCTCATTCGCTTCTATTTATACAATCCCCCCATCTCCTTATATAACTAGTTTTAGACTCATACTTCTATTTACATACGTGCTACCACCTCTTCTTTTAGTTTTCTTATGAGATGAATGATAAAATTGCCCAATCTCAAATCTGCTAAAGTTCCACATCCTTATTCTCTAATTTTTGTTTCCTGAATGCACACAATATCAAAGAGACTTTACTCAATAACTGAAATATTTGGCTTCCTTTTCTTCCCTGATTTAATCCTTTGACAGTCCACGATCCATTTTTGTAACCATTTTGATCAGAGAGGGCCACAACAACAACAACGAAAGAAAGAAAAAAAAAAAAACAAAACAAAACAAAAAAAAAACCCTCCTTTCAGTTAAAACTTTAACGAGAGAAAAAAAGCCCGGATTTTGTTTTTTTTATATTACGATGCTTGCTTCCCTTCTTGCTCTGTTGCAGAAATTGTCCTTATAAAAATCCCTGTCTTTATCAACAGAATTAAAATATCTCTTTTGCTTATAATCCAATTAGAACCCTCATAGTTTGTCCCATTTATATTTAATATCTTTTTTCCTGAAGCATTTGTCAGAATTTATAACTCGTCTTTTCTTAGAGTCAGGGTTGGCAGTCTTTGTATATCTCAATTATATTTTCGTCTATAAACAATTTTTCTTTAAATTCTGGTGTATTATCTCATCTCTTATCTAAGAATTTGTGAAACAAACAGGATATCTCTTGGCATATTCCGTTCCCTAGCAATTCTGGAGTTTATTCTGAAGGCTTTTCTATCTGCGCATCTTAGATATCTTCCCCACATCACATATTTGCTAAAAAGTCGTTACCACACTTTTTCCTAGTAGTTTTCTCCTCTGTCCTCTAGCACATTCCTCAGTTTCAAGCATTTTTCTCTCTATGCTTATTTTGCCCGTCTATAGATTAATTGTTCTTTTGTCTTAATCTTGTCTCTAAGGATACAATCTGCATTTCTAAATTCTTAGTTTTTACAGATACTACTTTCCCCCGTCTCTGATTTAACTTCTCTATTTCCCTATTAATTTTCTCAATTTTTTCCCACTAAGGGCTTCTATTTCTTATGGAAATCTTTTTGTTGTTCATTTCTGTTTCTTTAATTCCCCTTACCCTTTCAAATCTTCCCTTATTTCTCATTTCTCCTCCCAAAGATGGATGTTTAATTCTCTCAGTTTCTTGCAGAATCGTAGCACTAATCTCGCTTTGAACACTTACCCGACTCAGACTCATCATTAATGGATCCCCATCCCTTTGGGTTTATGTGTATTCTTTTTTTTTTGGCATGGTTCTATGGTACATAAATAGTCCTTGACTTACACTACAAAACAAATGAAAATTTAACCTCACAAGTAAAAACCCCACCACAACTAGATATGGACGGGTTCCGAAAGGAAGTGTCCTGGCACTGTCGGGCTGTTTTATCCGAGCCTGCCCTAAGCTTCACATAATTCTTATTTAAAATATGCTCAAGTCTTTAGCTTCAAACAAGCTCTACTACTAAACCCAACCCCCCCAACCTCACAAAGTGTAGGTCAAGTCCTTCAAGACAGAGATCTAGCTGAAAGCAGTGACAGGAATAGTATAGGGGTAAAACAACTCCATACTTATTCCTCCAGTCTTGGACAACCAAATTGACTTAAACAGCAGCACTTAGGGGGCGGCTTGGCACAGATCTTCTTGCTGCCGCTTTGTTGGTAGGGGGTGCTGAGGCCTTGTAGCCCAGGTGTTTCCTGCTCCTCCTCGCCCTCTGCCGCTGCCGCCTTCGCGCCGCCGCCCGCGGTTGAGTTGGGGAGCGCTGGGGCTTTTGAAGCCCAGGTGTTCCTGCTCCTCCTCGCCCTCCCGCGCTGCCGGCCTCTCCGCCGCCGCGCGCCGTCGTGAGTTGGGGGAGCGCTGGGGGCTTTGAAGCCCGAGTGTTCCTGCTCCTCTTGCCCTCACCGCTGCCCGCATCTCGCGCGCCGTGCCCGCGGTGAGTTGGGGAGCGCTGGGGGGCTTTGAAGCCCAGGTGTTCCTGCCCCTCCTCGCCCTCCGCCTCTGCCGCCTCTACTCGCGCCGCCGCCGCCTCTCGCGCCGCCACCCCTCTCGCGCCGCCGCCGCCACAAATGTTCTATATTGAAATATAGCCAATCTCTCAAATATGTGTAGGTTGGAGACTGTTTCATTCCTATTGTCAGTCCCAACTACAGTTCATCCACTGACTCAGTGGAACTTGCCTATGTGTTGACTGACCATTCAGTAATTATAGTTTTTGAGGGTTTTTCAGCTATGTGGCCATGTTCTGGAAGAGTTTATTCCTCACATTTCGCCAGCATCTGTGGTTGGCATCTTCAAAGAATGCTGACCTGGAAAAGTGTGTGTGTGTGTGTGGTGTGTGTGTGTGTATACACATATACACACACACCTGTGTAACCCTATAATACCCAACTCCTTTCCAGACAGCCACCGAAGCGGTGAAACGTTAGGATAAACTCTTCTAGAATATGGCCACAATAGCCCGAAAACCCACAAAAACTATGGATGCCAGCAGAAAGCCTTCAACTTCACATTCAGTAACTGATTCAAGAGATCAGCTTTAGTTAGGACTAAAGTCACAGGGAAGTCAGGGAAGGGTAAAACCCTCAAATAACTCAAGAAGGTATGGAGGGCATTTCTATAATCAATTTCTAATGAGATATATAGCCGTTACAGACTGCCAAAATAAAGCGCTTCGGGTCTCTTTGGAGGTATGCTGTTTAAATGATGCAGCATCCTAAGTCTCACAAGCTGCACTCCTGTGCTTAGGAATGGAGTGTGACTTTGGCGCAACCTCCAGACCTCTTAGGACCCATGCATAATTTAAATAGCATACCTCAAAGAGACTCGAAGCAGCTTTTTTGGCTGTCTGTAACAGGCCATAGACTGTCAGTCAGATCAGTGGTCCATTCATCTCAGTGCTATTTACAAGAGAGCCTTGGACTGGGAAGACAATTGCACGCGGAGACAAGGCTTGGGGGCCAGAAGGAAGGAGAAGACCGGGAAAGGGGATTGGTGACTGGATATAACATACAAAAACAAAACAAAATACATAGGATAGAAATCAGACCCACCCAGGGTGTATGAGAGTATAGGGCTGATGAAAAATATACTAGAGTGGTGCGGCATCATATCAAAGTCAGTCCGTTGTATTACCTAGGCTACTCAGTCAGCTAGGGTACACCATCTAAGAGGGTTCATGCTCCGTTGATGTATCTGATGTAGAGATTGAGCCTGGGGCCTTTTGTGGGCAAAGTATGTTCTCAACCACTAAGGGATGGTCTTTTACTGTTTTCCTTATTTTTACAGCAAACATCAAGTTGCACATTATCCTGATATTTCTCATCCCGGCACATAACAAAAGCAAGACATCTATCAACAAAATTGTTTCTTTTCTTTTTCCACTGCCAGCTCTCACAAAATAAGTTAATGTTGTCATTAACACATTCAACCAGATTCTTTCAAATAGTTCCAAAATGGATTTGTCAACAGTCAATAAATTTGCTTTCCTTGGTCTGATAATGTGAAACAGCTGTATGTTCCCGTGTGCACAACCAGAATCCGTATATTATCACAGAAATGTGTGTGTGTGTGTGTGTGTGTGTACTTGGCATGTCCAACTCTAGTATGAGGCAGAGTGAGGCAACCACTTCAGGCAGCAGATGCTGGAAGGGCAGGATCCCCCTCTCCCCATCCTTCCTCTTTGCATAACACTCCCTTTTGTCCTGTATTGCCCAGTTGTAGCCATGTTAGTATGACAGTGAATCCACTCTGGGATTTAAGATGAACATTCAATGACTATGCAAAGGGCTGGACCCAACTCCCAAAACAGGTTCATCACCTCAAATAGGTCCTTTATAGTTCAGAGCTAGAGAAGCTAGAGAAGACTCACTATGCTACTGACATGGGAACCAGCACCTTCCATGGGTTGGTGGTAGACCCATAGCTTGCTAAAGACTCTTTGTTTTTAGGGAAGGGAATTTGTCACATCACAGACTTGGAATTGGAAATCAGTATCAGCAATACAGTTCTCCTCTCCTATTGTTGTGTGTCTTCAAGTTGTTTCTAACTTATAGGAACCTTAAGGTGAATCTATTGCAGGTTTCTGGGGCTAAGAGGGTCTGACTCACCTGAGGACATCCAGTGGGTTTCCATGAGGAATTGAACTCTGATCTTCAGAATTGTAGTCCAACACTCAATCCACTACACCACACTGGCTTTTCTTATATACTTATGTAAAGGCACCCAGCCAACTACTGCTTCCCAACACTGAACTGAAAGTGTTTGATAGCAGACACCAGAGCTTCTTGGTATGTCAACTCAAAAGGTCCAATTTTCCATAAGAAGAATATTACTACTATGCAAGCAGCAACTTGCAGAGTGATGTAGTTTCCAGTAGTTTTCTTGTCTACAGCTATTTAAGATGGATAAGAAGCATTACGGCTGTGAAGAAAATGAATCAGAGTTTGAATTGCAATTGTGTACAGATGATGAACATGCAATTGCTAAAATGTACAAGCTTTTGTTAAAATTTGACATGGAAGAAGGGCAAGTAAAAGTGTTAAGTGCATTGTCCAGACTGACTCTCCATCTTACAGAGGATGTGACCTACTGTCAAATGATCCTGTTGAATCAGGAGGTATAGAGCCAGTATTCTTCCATATTGTTGTTCTTGTGTGTCTTCAAGTCATTTCCAACTTATGGTGAACTCATTACAGGGTCTTCCTGGCAAGTTTGTTCAGAGAAGGATTGCTATTGCTGTCCTCTGAGTTGAGAGAGTATGACTTGCCACCAGCATCTATTCCATTTCAGCAGACTGCATCAAAGGTAACATAGCTTTCCATGGCAGCTGTACAAAAACTACTTACAGTCGGCCCTTCTTATACACAGATTTTTTTATACACGGATTTAAGCATACACGGTTTGAAAATATTCCAAAAAAGTATAAATTTACCTTGATGTTCCATTTTTTATTAGGGACACCATTTTGCTATGTCATTATATTTAATGGGGCTTGAGCATACACGGATTTTGTTACACACGGGGGATCTTGGAACCAAACCCCAGCGTATAACAAGGGTCCACTGTACATTTTCTCCTCTTTCCTCCTCACCCCACTTTACTTCTGAGTTGCATCTTTTTGCACTGTAATACTGTGGGTGGGGGCTGTTCTTTATTTATTGTAAGGATGGCACTCGCTGACCCTTTTTGGTTGGACAGAGCAATAAAGCTTCTTTAAACAACTACTATAGAGTGTTTCAAATAATAAATAAATATTTCCATACATTTATCTCCCCCTTTAATTTTCCTTGCAACACTTTCCAAGCTAGAAACTAATGTAGAACTGATAGTTGGTGTTCTTCTGCACTGATATAAAATCTTGTTTGTGTATAACAATAAGGCCTTTGAGTGGCAGTTTTAACAATGGTAGAAATCAAGCATCTGTGTGACCTTCCCATCTGCAACAAAAATCCAAGATATATGACTATAATGGTGCATTGTTCTTGCTGCAGCCATCTGGCGATATTGTTATGGTGGCAAAGTGAACAAATATCAAGCTAGAAAGAGCAAAGGGAAAGGAATTTGCAAGAGAGGGGTGGGACAGGGATTGTCACAAATTATCCTTTTTCTCCAAAGTGATAACTTGAAACACGAGGACAAATTGGTTATGTGGGGATGCGCCAGTGATTTGTTGTCCTGAAGCAAAAACAATGAAATGCAATGGCACCAATAGAAGTATAATGTCTAGATCACGGGAAGTAATAGTGCTTCTCCGTTCTGCTTTGGACAGGCCTCACCTGTAATAGTGCATCCAGTTCTGGGCACCACAATTCAAAATGGATGTGGACAGGATGGAGTGTGTCCAGAGGTGGGAGACCAAAATGGTGAGGGGTCTGGAAACCATGCCTTATAAGGAGAGACTTACAAAATTGTTCTAGCCTCCATGTAGTTTCCCATTCCTGGTTTAGTGGAATACAGGTACACATGAAGTCACTATGTATACTAATAAATGATGAAACACTGTGTAAAAGTATCATAGAAATAAATAAAATAAAATAAAAAATAAAAAATAAAATAAAAGTAAAAATCCCACACAGCAAAATCCCACAAAGCATCCCTACTTTTTGCCCAAGTACAATACCACCTCCATATCCACGGGGGATAAATCCTCAGACTTACCGTGGAAATGCAAAACCACGAATAAAAGCAAACCCAATTGAAATAGCAACAGCACTTTACATTCCTCTATTTCTTCATAGTGAACTAAGCACTCTCTAAGCAGTGTACAGTGTGTTAGTTAATTGTCCCCAACAAGCTGAGTACTAATTTTACTGACCTACAAAAGGATGGAAGGCTGAGTTAACCTGGAGCCCTGTGGGGATTGAACTCACAACATTGTGGCTGGAGTACCTGCCACTTTATCATTGTGCCAGTAATGACTTCTGGTCAGATTTAGATATCTCAGATTTAGATATTTTAGTTATGTGCTATTTAGATATGTTGGTCAATGTGTGGGGCCCTATGTGTTGTGTGTCAGGAAAAGAGGATCAGCCAGCTCCTCAACATGCATCCTCCTGGTCTCAACATTTCTCTCCCACTGGAGCTAGGAGGAGGAAAAAAATCATTCCCTCACTTTTTGTTCTGGTTGCAACAAGCTCAGAGAAGGTTTGATGTGGTGGTTGCTCTGCTCTGGATTCCCTCCCACCTTCTCCACAAAGGATTGCTCTGCTAGTATAATAAGATGTGTTGTGAATTACGTGTCAAGGCACAGAGGTTGGGAACGTGGACATTTTGTACCATCTAGCTTCTGCTCCAAAACTCATTGCCTGAAAATGGCTCACGATGCTACTGCTGAAGTAACACAGTAATATTTAATACTAGAAATGTTTCATCCCACTTCATAAGGTTCACACAAGTTAAATGTCTATGAATATAAATGCATGATTTCTGCCTGGGTGATAAATGTTTTAAGTTGAGCGCATTGTTAATGTACGCATAAGCATTAACCTTGGCAGGAACCAAAAGCAATTCTTAACTGTGTGGGCACATGGCCTCAAGTCATCATATTGCCCTTTTTGAGATGCAGACAAGGAAATTGCATCCATTTTGGAAGTCAGGGATGAGAAGTGCCATTTGGACATTGCAATAGGAAGACAGGAACATAAGCTGTGACTAGTTCAAGAAAGGATATTAACTCACTGATGGCTAGGAGCTGAGATCTGGACTGTATCTTACTGGTCACAAACTAAACCTCCCCCTTCAACTATGTCTAAAATGTAAGATTTAATTAGAGCCAAAAGTGTGTAAGATGCTATACCTATCTGTGAGTGCATCTTGCAAGCAGGAAATTTGACCCAGAGTTTGGCAGAGCTTGTTTTCTGTACTGCATTTCCTAGATGAAGGATTTGGGAGTTATCAGCCAAAAAGGTAATTTTCCAAGCTCTGAATTCTCAAATGAATGTCTCTCATTTTTACCCCTCAGGCTAATGTACAAACTAGAATGTAATTATCCATTAGCTTCCATAATGCATCATCCAATGTACTTTTCAGTTTAAACATTGTATCTGTCTTAAAACATACATTTTGGGAAGGGCATATATCAATAAAGTTGTACATTGTGAGAAAATATGTTTAGAAATAAGCATTTATTTATTTTTTCCTGATTTCTATGTATGGTTGCGAAAGCTGGATTGTGAAGAAACTGACAGGCAGCAAAACAATTCACTTGGAATGTGATGCTGAAAGAAGAGTTCTATCAATACCATGGACTGCCAAAAGGGGAAATAAATGGTTCCTAGAGCAAACCAGGCCCCAACTTTCACTAGGCACCAAGACGACAAAACTGTGGCTGTCATGCTCTGGACAAGGGGATCTTGTTGCACTTTTGAGACTAATTGTATGAAAGAAGTTGTAGTATGAGCTTTTGAAGAGTTGGTCTACTTTCTCAGATGCATGGATATGGACCAAGTCTATGAAAGTTTATGCTACAAACAAAGACAAGTGGGTTGATTAAATCAATGAAACCATGGCTGCTCTATGTTTGAAAGACCTGAGCAAGGCAGTTGATGACTCAGGATCTTGGAAGTCTCTCATTCATAAAACTGCTGTGTTGAAGTCAACTTGATGGCAAAGCACAACAGATGTAATTTTTTCCACAGGTTTTCATAGTTAAACATGTAGATTTTTTGCAGAAATGGGATGGATGGATCAATGTGTACATGAAAATAAAACAGACACAAAATGGATAGTTTCTGAAAATATACTATTATGAATGTTTTAAATTTTGCAAAGGATTCACAGACACACACACACACACACCCCTTGAAATTCAGGGGTGCATTTCTATTGAACCTTTATTAGAGGTTAGAATATTAATATGTTCATGCACATGCATTGGTACACTTCAGTGTAGACCCAGAGACCTAGATGATCAAGAATGCCATACAAGCTATTCTATTAGAATCTACAGACCTTGGAAATAACTTGCTGCAAGTAGGAAAATTATATTATTTTTTTCCTGAGTAACTCAATTGCTGCAATGAGTAACATTTGTCTCAGGACTGCCACTGACACCTCTACTAGTGGCTTAGAGGAGCACATGGCTGCAGTCTACTCCAGTTCTAAACACAAACAGATCTTGTAGTAGCAGCTTTGAGACTAACTGTGTGAAAGACATTGTAACATAAGACTTCATAGACCTGGTCTACTTCCTCAGATCCATGGACTGAACTGGTGCCCAAAAAGGATCCTATAATCAGACTGTATGAATAGCCATAGAAATGCAAAACTTGTAGCTATGATAATGAGGTAACAAGTTTTTACCTTTTCCCAATCTTTCTACTCTGATGTATGATGGTCAAGAATTCCTACAACAGCCAAAAGTGACCAGTATCTCCTTGGACTGTCCCCTTGGGTGGGTGGGTAGGCTGAGCATGATGTAGTTGGGTTGGCTGTGTTGGGTTGGCAGACACCCATGCACATCCACATCAGCATGTTGCAACAGAAGTATTGCTTCTTGCCTCTTTTGGGTCATGCAAAAATTTGCCTGGCCCCAGCAGCATCCATAGAGTTGCGATGACGGGGTGATCATTATATGGTTTATTTTGTTTTCCTTGTTTTATAAAAACATAGCTGCACGTAGTCAAAATACACAGTGACCTGGCTGCCGGTGCTGAGCCCCAGGGTTCCTGCTCCTGCCTATTATGTATGGAAGATAATAACATGAAAAACAAGTTTTCTTGCTCTCATTAAATCTCTTTTTTCCTCTATCATATGGGAAAAAAAATTCCAGGAAGTTGAAAAGAAAAGGGAAAAATTACTGTACGCACGGATGTCTGAGAGATTAAAGAGATTGGGGGCAAAGTAAGTGGTACTTAGGAGTTATTAACTGCCAATGATTAAATTAGCCTAGCGTGAGCAAGCAATTGTGCATAGCCATTGAATAGTGTGACAGTGGATCAGATAAGCAGATTATACGGAGAGAGACAATCTTAATTAATGGTGCCATGACAGGAGAGACATCTCAGCAAGAGCCAAAGCAGACTTAGGGGCATGAACTGTGTCTTCTTCTCCCACGATGATGGCCTGGTGTGTGGTGATTTTATTTTTCATACCCAATTTGTAACTGTACCATAGCCCTTGTTATTCTGCATTAGTGCACTGAAGTAGAAATTTGGGAACACGTTATCATTTCTTTTCACATATATTCTCAGGCCACGGGGGACATTCGAGTATTTCTCTGAATCTAAGTATCTCCACAGAGTCACAAATTATCTTGTAAACCAAATATATTTGGGCTTTATGTCTGGAGGGGAGATGGAGGGTGAGTGCTCTTTGTATTGAATGTTTAGATAAGTAGGAAGGGGGAAGTTGATCTTCCGTAGTCTATCTTGCTGGCTTATCCCCATACTTCAGGAGATTGTCGCATGCCTCTTTTCACCCAGCCTGGGCACGGAATTAAATGGGTAAAAACAGATCTTATCGCACTCCTCCATGTCCAACTTGGCCACATTCTGTACCCGATCCAGACTCCTGGCATACTTTTTGAAGAACGGGAATGTACCGTTCTACAAAAAGCACACCAGGAGTCCAGATCAGGTATGCCATGTAGTGAGTTGGGTACAGAGGCATGCAATAAAATCCATTTTCACCTGTTTAAACCCATGCCCGTGTGTGTGTGTGTGTGTGCGTGTGTGTGTGTTGTGGGCATTTGGGTCAGTGCAGGTTATGATCTGCCCTTGGCCCCATTTTCAACCCCAAAATGCAAGCTAATGCCATCTCTGCATCCTGTATCCCCCCTCCTTTCTTTGCACCCCGAAGCCTATACACATGTAGTCGTAGTAGTAGTAGTAATAATAATAATAATACTAATTAATAAATATAATAAATTCCTCACCTCGAATGCCAAGAAAGGAAGCAATGCATTCTTTAGGCTACCCCTGAATTCTTTAGAGACACTAGCAAAGCATGTCAGTTTGCCATTTGCCAAACTGGAAAGAGAAACATTGTAACATTTAATTGTAGCATTATTCGCAAGGAAATTTTTTTTTTTTGCAAAGTACTCGTTCCCCTTTGGTGGAAGCGAGGAGATGAAGGGAAAGTGAACAAGCAGCTAGCACGTTCTATCTATCTATATATTGCCTCAAGCAAAATCATGCACATTTTTGCCAAAAATAATTTTAAAAAATACAAAAAAAAAAGGGGGGGGGAAGGTGCCTGATGGGAGCTCCGTTCATGGCTTGCCTTTGACCTGAACTGAACTGACCCTTTCCTCCTGCTTACATTCTACAGAAGAGGTTTGCCATTGCCTTCCACTGAGGCTGAGAGAGAGTGACCTGTCAGTTCAACTAAAGTAGACCCATGGAATCCAATTGGAAATAAAAGGGAAATATAGTGCAGGCATTCTGACTGTAGCATCCACATAATAAACACTAAGAATAATAATAATAATGGCTCTTAAGTTACAGGAGCAAGAGGAAATGAAAGTAGCACAAGCACTCACACATTCTATGTCACCCAAAAATCATGCACAAAAGACTGTCAAAATAAAAAAGAGAAAGAGGCTCCTTCCTCCTGGCTCCGCAGTCCAATTTCCCTTGGCAGTCCTCCTCCTCCTCCTCCTCCTCTCCTCCTCCTCCTCCTTCCGGACCCTCCCTGAAGCAAAAACCACTGTCACTCCAATTCCTCTTTTTTGCAGCCTGTCACTCTGAGTCTCTTTCACCCACAATTCCCCGTTTTGCCTCCTCTCAACCCGATTACCCTTTTTGCAATCCTGAGGCTCCACCCTCTTCCTCCTCATTCTTTGATTCTGCTATTTATGAGGATTAGAATGTACCTTTTTAGACTAAAATGCCCATGCTTACTGAGGATTCTGGGTTCTCTGCCAAAGAAGGAAGTACATCCCCCCCCCCCCAACCTAAAGTGAGGTTGCCTTGATCCGGATTATGCAATAGGAGACGGTGGCAAAATGGTTATTCCATCTGCCAGTTTAGACACAACTTTGTTTCTGTATTCATTTATTTAAAACAATGGCTTGTTAGACTACCTTTGAACCTGAGGACCATCAACATGTTAAAGCATATACTCCACAATGGAGCTACAGTCTTTCCCCCACAAACAACCCCATAGTTTTGAGATCAGCCTAAATTTGTGCCTTGCCTTAAGCCACCTGCATCTGCTTACATTTGATCACCCCTCTTTTTGGTTGTTATCAAAGTGTATGTGCAGTGCTTCTCAGGCAAAAAGTTTTTTTTTTTTCTTTCTACCATATTAGAAATATGGTAAGAGAAAAGTAGATCATTCCCATTGGCTACAGATGTTTCTTCTTTCCTGGAAATGTCCCTTGCACTGGCACCTGAGTGTGATGCAAACAGGACTGAACAGAATCATCTCACATTGCAGTTCTTAACTTTATTGAAATCATTCAAATTCTTTTGCATATTCGTCTCCTTTTAACCACTTTATTTCTGCATCTGCCTCACGCAAGGCTGCCAGCCATTGATGCAATTTTCCAGTGAATTTTAATGAGCTTAATTGGCGCCATGTAATCTTCATCAAACAGCTGGGAACAGCTGTCTAGTCATGTGAGCCTTCAGATCAATGGAACGGACTTGTTCCGATAGCCTCCTATGAAGCATGTAGATTTTAAAATACATCCGTACTAATACGTGTTAATGCAGCAATTGGGAGAATTTATCTGAAACTGTATTTTATTCATTTTTCATACATTCTTCTTTTACCTTGCCCCTCTTTGGAAGGAAGGGCAGGAATTAGACCCTGCTTAAACCAAACCCTGTTTCGCTGCTAGAAGAGATGGAAATAATATTTGAAAAAGGACTGAATAAACATGTTTCCCAGAAACCCCTATGAGAAAATCTTAAAGTAACAAGAATTTCCTCAGTCAGGACTTATATCACATTGATATTATTTCAATGACATTGGCGCTCCTAAAAAAATTTTTTTTGTAGTTTAGTGAAGCACTAGAACTGTCTTGCACAGGATTTGAAATACTTATGAAACTACAAATCCCAGGACTCCATAGGAGGTAAGCATGTGTGGGCGGGGCTACGGGAGCAGGCTGCATGATGGGAGTGGAGAGCACTCTAGAACTGCACATGGGAAACAAAACTTTCCTATAGCCCAGGTTTACGAAACAATAACGCCTTTATGGCAACAGCTAAGATAACAAGTAAACCGGTGTGAAGCAAAAATAAAGTAGCAGCGTTCCTTAGAACTGTCGTCTTACTTCAGACTTCTTGGGTATCGCCTTCAGGGGTCAAGAGAGTTCTCCTATGTCTTCCGCCGAGTATTTTTCTAAGGCCTCCCTTTCTGACTTTTCCCAATCCTGGGCTTCGGGCCTTGCTCCCACGCTCGCCTTTAGGATCCCACCATTCTCCTTCCAGACCTCCTGGTTCTCGTGGTAACCACTTCCTTCTCCGGGATACCTAAGTCCCCTTCTACTCGGGGTCACTTAATTTCACTGTTTCATGGGGACCTGGTCTACGAGGGCTTGCTTTCCCTAATAGTACAGGCCGCCCACCCACCTTCGTGGGCTCTGGGTTACCTTTCCTTCTCTCCTCTCGACCGCCTCACCATGTCCTCTTCCTCTCTCCGCGCAAGCTTTCTCTTCCCTCTTATGGAGGCCTTCTCCTCTTCTGGCCCCTCCCCCAGGGTCTCTTCCCTACCTTCCTCCACCTGGCCGTCTTCAGCCCTCCCAACTCTCCCAGTCTCTATCTCTGTCTCACTACAGCAGACAATTACGTGTATTAAAGTTCTGTTATTATGTAGCATAGGAAAAACCTCAGTGAGAATTTTTCCATGTGCTTCCAAGGGCACCTTAGTCCACATACTCATAATGAGTTTAAAGGTTGCTTCTAGCTCACCACCCTGAATTGCACTGTACCTTCAGCAACACCAACACAAAACACATGAATTCTCCGAATTGAATGGAACCCAATATTCTGACCAAAACCTATTTTTGTATGTGCCTTTTAAAAAAGTTCTCTGGCAAGCCTATCATAGGATTTTCTTACCAAGATTTATTCAGAGGTAGTTTGCTATTGCCTTCCTTAGAGGGCAATGAGGGAGTGTGACTTGTCCAAGGTATCAGAGGTTTGAATGACTGAGTGAGGATTCGAAAACTTGGTCTCTTGGAGTCCTAATCCAACACACAAACCACGACACCATGCTGGTTAGCTGAGACTAGAGGGATGAGCTGCTAAACGCCTCTTCCAAAAATTCAGCCAACATGACTCTTCTCAAAAAATCTACCCAGGAAGCGGGCTCCTAACCATTTTGCCTCAGGTGGAATGTATGGTTCGGCTGGCCTTTGGGAGGACACATTTCCCATATGTCCCCTCTAATAATTAAATCCACTTTGCTTCTTTAGATTCCCAAGTAACAGCACCTGAATGAGATGTCAAGACCAGAAAGAATCACAAGCTAAGATCACAATGCTTACATAATGTAAATCGACACTCACATAGTTAAGATGGCCACACTATCCCCCTCTCTGTGATTCCAACTTGCCCACCCGTGTGTATTTTCCAATGTGCTTGCTGTTCCACAGTATCAGTGAAATTAACAGTACAGTACAGGCACAAGTGTGGTTACAAACCATCCTAGAATGTGCCACCACATATACGACAATATGGTTGCAGAACTGAGTAGTAAGTGGATTCTCCAACCATAACTGTTGCACATGCAGTAGCATCTTTTTGGGTGGCTTTTTGCATTGTACCATATGCTTCAGTTTACTGATGGTTAAAACTGGCCGAGAATATACCACGCATGTACGACAGTTATGGTTATGTATAACAGTTTTATATCATGGCTAAAAAAAGACTTCATGCATAGATCATAGAATCATAGAGCTGGAAGAGACCGCAAGGGCCATCCAGTCCACCCCCTGCCATGCAGGAAATCCAGTCAAGCATCCCCGACAGATGGCCATCCAGCCTCCATTTGAACCTCCAAGGATGGAGACTCCACTACACTCCAAGGAGTGTGGTCCACTGTCGAACAGCCCTTACTGTCAGGAAGTTTCTCTATGTTGAGCTGGAATCCTTTTCCTGCAGCTTCCCCATTTCCGGGTCCTAGTCTCTGGAGCAGCAGAAAACAAATTTGTTCCCTCCTCACATATGACATCCCTTCAAATATTTAAACAGGGCTATCATTCACCTCTTAACCTTCTTTTCTCCAGGCTAACTAAACCCAGCAACGTAAGGCGTTCCTCAAGGGTTTTCATGGTTTCCAGACCCTTCACCCTTTTAGTCGCTCTCCTTTGGACATGCTCCATAATTATCAATTACAAAAGAGCAAATTTAATACCAAGAAATTATTTGCCGAAGCAGGATGCAGGATGCCTTTATCTATTTTTTTTAAAATAAGGACTTATCCCATTCGAAAATTGAACATGGGTGAAATTCAAACTACCATAGTTTTCTATGTAGGCTCAGACTTTGAACTCTTAACTCTTAAATGTTTGGGATTATTGGTGGAACAGAATATGGAACACCTGCCCTGGAAAAACTTTCACAGAATATAAGAGTTTATCAAGGACACAAGGACGACAACGTTCCAGGAGGACTGGTGTGTTTATTGAATATGTAATGATAACTCATGCCATGTAGAGCCTCCAAAAGAACAGAAAGATTTTTGAGAGACACATTGCTTATGGACACGACTTTATAAGGTGATAAGAACCTGTTTAGACAGAACCAGTGTGCTTTTATGCTTTTATTTCATTCTTCTTATGATATTTAATAAACACATTCAGACAAGAGAATCATGTTAGGTACAGAACCATGTATCATGCATTTGTTGAATTACTGGAAGATGTTTGAAATTTGATTTGTTAAGAATCTGTATTACTCTAGACTCATTTATTCTATGTTTCCTTTCCTCCTTTTAATAAAGATTTTTTTTTAAATGACTACATCTGAATCCCAGGGTCCACTTCTACCTTTATTTCTGAGAGTCTTTTCATTTTGACAATTAGGGTGCATCTACTCTGTAGAAAAAAAAATGCATTTAACACCACTGTAATGGTCATGGCTCCATCTTACAGAAATCCTGGGATTTGAGTTTGTGAGGCACTAGCATACTTTGGCAGAGAACATGAAGACCTTGTAAAACTACAAGTCCCCGGATTTCATAGGAGGAGTACACTACTTAAGTGCTGTCACAAACTGCCTTGTTTCTATAGTATACATGCACCCTATGGACTTTATCACATGGAGGAAAATTGGAAGTTTAAAGGGGGTTTTATCCCATGAAAATCACACAATGAATATTAAAATAGCAACGTAGGCGGGGTACAGACCGCGCTTTGCAGCGGTCTGGCGCCGCCGCCAGTAGGTCCGCGGGGGCGCGGACCTTCAGACGGCCCGACTCCCGCGCAGACCGAAAAAAGAAGCTCCAAAATGGAGCTTCTTTTTGCGTCACGTTTGCGACGTAGCGAGGCGCCGGGGCGCGCTCGCTACGTCAGCGCGGCGCGACGCGTCTGGACGCTGTGCGTCCGATACGTAAAGATGGCGGCGCCCATGTGAAAGGGGCCGCCCATCTGTACGTATTGATACGTATTAGGGTTAGGGGGGGCGGAAGCACCGCCCCTTCCTAACCCTAATACGTAATCAATACGTATATTTTTGGCGGTTTGTAACCCGCCTTAGATTTCAGACACAGTGTGATAAAAGAGCATTATCCCAGAAATAAAACCAGAGGAATAAACAGCAAGAAAGGATTTTGTGATTTTCGCATGAATGATTGTTGCTGTTTTTGCTGGTTATTCATGGGTTAATGCCATTTTAATCACTTTCAACACGATGTCATATGTAAAGCTTTATCACAATTGTGCAATATTCTGGTATATCCCTGGGCATAATGGCCATTTAATTGCAACGTTTGTGGTGAAAAATTAATTGCGAATGTCAATTGTTTCATGGGATAATCGCTTGTTTATACTTCCAAATTTGCCCCTGTGGTTGATAAAGTCCTAGTGGGTCAAAACGGTGAAAGTAGTGGAATCACTGCCAACAGAAGTTTACAACCTCCTCTGATATTATCTCCCAAACTGATACCTGACCAGACAGAGGGGCTGAAAAGCAAAGGACAGCTTCCAGTATTATTATTATTATTATTATTATTATTAGCCTTTATTTATAAAGCAAAAGCTCAGCAGGCAAAGGGATTAGGACAGCCCAGCTATAAAAAGCAGCAGTGTAACCTTGGAAAGAGAGGTTTTAGGAAGCAAAAGCACCCAAGCTATGGAGAGGGTGCTGGATTTATTCACAGTGAGGAGGACAGACCTAGAAGAAATTCAAGGCTGAGGTAGGAGAAGCATCCTATCGTCCCCTTGAGAGGTACACACTTCCCCAGGAAAATGCAGAGGGAGAAAAGGCACAGATGACATGCTTCACCAACTTGACGCACTTCACCAGCTTACCCAGCCATCACTGATAGGATCACAAACTATCTAGCGATTGTGGGTCTATCTAAATACTTCAGGAGTCCAACCCAGAAGGCCAGTGGTTACCGTTAACCTTGGGAGATAGTGCTAGAAGGGCTTCTGTTTATTGTTAAGGGTTGGTGTAATAAACAACCTTATGTAACACCTCCTAGTGAACTGATGGAGTCTAAGAATCATGTCAGTGGAGAAGATAGAGTCATACTGACAGGTATGATGTAGTCTCTTTGCCACTTGCAATAGGTGTAGGTGTTGAATTTGGTTGAGGCAGATGTGAGAAAACCTGATATCCTTTTAAAGATAATAATTTTGCAAAATGTGAAACTTTCTTCATGTTCTGGAAAAAACTTAGGGGTCTGAAAAAGACGAATACATGAGAAAGTACAATTGACCAGGAAACTGACTGATCTCTAAGAGAAGGAGAACAGCTTAGCTGCTTAAAGGAGCATAAACACAGGATCACATTAAAATGTGAACATGTGACTTTTAGGATTTCGACTGATAGAATCTTCTTGTCAACATACTGTACTTGAGGGATTCTGGGTGTTGTAGTCAGAGGTTAGATTCATGTTCACAAGAAAAACACCCAAAACATCACGATTGCCTAACAGCAAGAAACAATGCATTTAAGTTAACAAGAAAAGAGATTCCACCTAAACATTAGGAAGAAATATTTTGAGTGCAAAAGTTGTTGAATGATGAAATAGATTTCCTTAAAGGATGGTGGTCTTTGGTCTTTGGAGAAGTTTAAAGAGAAGTTGAATGGGCATCTTTCAGGAGTGGTTTAGTTGTGCATTACTGCATGGATGGGGGTGGGATTAGATGGTCTTGGTGGACCTTTCTATCCCTAAGATTCTATGATTCTATGACACCAGCAAAAGTTTCTGGTAAGTAATATTTCCACGCTCGACCTGAAGGACACCCTTGCAGACCATCTGAGTCAGCCAAGATGAGCAGAAGGGGACAGTTATAAGATGTTGATAAGGGATGACTAGGCATGGGAAGAGGGGGAGCTGGAGGGGAAAAACAAACCATTCAAGGGTGAAAGCAACAGAAACTGTGCATATTTAAGAAGAAAATTCATGCTGTGCAACAGCTAAAGCCAAAGGCATTCAGATGGTGTGTCAAGGTGCTCAAGGGTCGTGTACTGGAATTAACAAAAGAAACACAGTTAAACTGAAAGCATATATTGAGGAGAGGTATGCTCATGGATTTACAAGTTGTGCAGCATCACTTTGGTGTGACGCTGCACTACTAAATACACCTTGTGCATGTGTAATGCACTTCCTCACGCAAACTGTAATACATTTCAATGCAAAACCATATAAAATGTCCATTGAACTGTATTGGGGTTTTTTTTCTGAAACAATCTCCTATCGACTCATGTTACAGCTGTGATCTGCTAATGCTCCTAACCCCTTTTCACTTGTGTTGCTGTCAAGCTAGACATCACCCATCTCTTAAAACATTTTTTCAGTATTTTAAATATTCTTTCCATCCCTATTTTGAGGTATTTCTAAGACATTTTCTGCAGCGAGGGTTAACCTATCTTCGCTTTATAGAGCATGACTTTTTTGTTCTTCTTGTTGCAATTTTTTTAAAAAAGAAGGTTCCCAGCATCATGAAGCATTCTCATAGTTTCCTGGCCATGTTTCCAAGTCCAGTGTAAGAACGTACAGTAACATAAGAAAAGCCCTGGCGGATTGGGTTAATGGCTTATCTCAAGAAGCATTCTCTTCCTACAACATGAGGCAACTACACCTTCCATGATGTGCTCTCCAGAAGCTGATAATGAAATGAAATGAAATGAAATTTTATTTATATACCGCCGTTCCTATGATCACGGCGGTTTACAACAAAGTAAAACACAATACAATACAAATTACAATCAGCATAAAAAACATAAACTACAATACAGCAATCAAATAATAAAACAATCTAAAATTACATTAAATAGTGTACAGCAGTGAGAAAAGACAGGACATGTCCCCAACCAACCCCTAATAAGAAGAAAGTAACTAAGCCCCTCTCTATCTCCCTCCCTCTAACGAGTCCCCAACAGTGGAACCAGGCAACAGTCCTTAGCTCTCCGCCCTGGTGGTATAGGCGGCGGGCAGAGTCCGCTGGGCCGCTCCTGCCCTGATGGAAAAGGGCGATAGCGGCGTCCTCTTCGGGGGGGGGGAGCCGGTGGGCCGGCTTTTGTAGGGGCTGCTCCCACCGGCCCCGCCCCCCTGGAGAAACGCCGCAGCGGCGGCGGAGAAAGTTCCCTGGGCCGCTCCTGCCCAGGTGGAAAGGGCGACGGCGATAAGGCATATTTTCTTCTGATCCTGGATCTTGAGGAATAATAGCCTTTGATGGCCTGAACCTGGATGAATTGATTCTGTTCTCTTCTTGATAGTTGACAACCATCAAAATGCCTCAAATGATCCTTGGGAAATATCTCGTGAACATCTCCCATGTCCCTCAAGGCAGTGGCAGACCCAAACCCTTGCAGAGGATGAACAGTTTAAGGGAAAGTGTGGCTAGGAAGATTATCAGTGTGGTTTTAATCTGTGTAGAACTGCAGCCTTTATCAGTTTTAATTAATAGAGAGCGATTAATGGAGTGCTGCAAACCTAAAAGCAGTTACTTGGATGTAATTCACAGTGAACTCAGTGGGGCTTGACTTTGAGTAAACATACACAGGTTTTCTGGGCCACACAGCTCCTGCAGATGATGGATTTCTGCTCTCTGATCTTCCAGCCTGTCTTCCTTGCATGTACCTCTTCCCCAGGCAAAAGCAAGGAGTGCCTTGTTATTCTTTCTTTCATCTGCTGCTAATATTGTCATTTCTCCCTGTAAAGCCTTTATTTGTGACTAATGGACTGCAGCATAGATTGCTGCTGGTTGGATTCTGCAGCATGGGAGAACATTCAGAAAAATGCACAAAGAGAGAGGGAGAGAAAGAAAGCTCTGGAGAAACATGTAGCAATAATAAGATTGTTATTCAATTATCCAAAGTAAGTTCTGCGACGTGACTGTTTTGCAAACAGCCTCTCCACTGCTAAAGAGAGGAAATCTACATTGTTTTCATGGTTTTCATTTCTGCATGAGTACAAAGCTCTCTGTGATGCTCAGCGGATGGATCTCAATACTAAGGTTTTAACATTCTATGGCCAACGGTCTATATCACTGGGCAGCATAAATTGCCACACACAGAGTTAAATATTAATTATGCCACCCAACCCTTGCATTTAATGGCAACACTGCATAAGTGAATGAAGATAACAAATTACAATAACATCCAAAACAGCAATATCTTAATTGAGCAACCAAAATGCACAAAATACATGAAGCAAGCTTTCAAAGGTCTACTGGCTTCAAACAGGAAAAAGAAAGAAAAAGATCACATTGGAGTCAGAGACCTACATTTTAACAAAATATATTAGTTCTCAGTTAAACTGGTGCAGAGTGATATCCATATAGGCAATGACCATTACTCTTCTTTCTTTCATAGCTGCCTTTCTGATCTGCATGTTTCACCTTCACTTCCATTTATTTATTTTTTCCAATTTGAAGGATTTTCTGTCCCAATTTGGAAGTAATTTTTAAATTTTGGTCATCAAAAACCAAACAGAATTCTCTCCCCTATTTCAATGTAATCCCAAGTCACACAATGGCTTCTTTTCAATGTCACCAAAGAGGAATGAACAATTGCTACCATGCCATGCAGCATCACCCATTCTTCTTTCTTGAGAATACTTCTACATTGCTTTTCATCATACCATACCAGGAAAGTAAGTTCCTACTGAACCATTCTTAATTTGTTGCCTACTTCATGTATTTTGTGTGAATGACTCATACTGTTTCAACACCTTTCATTCCACCTGAGTACTCAGATACATCTTAGATATGAGTAGTCAAATGATCTATTGTTTTTCACTGAAAAACCATTGATTTCTGTTGACAACATGCCATCCTTCAAGACAGCCTTTCTGCCCAATGCCAGCTGATCTTGGAGTGTTTCTTCCAATGTTAATTGTGATGTCTCCAGTGCCACCTGCCAATAAACTGGAGCCAAGCCATAGCTCTCTTTTGAGCAAGCTTCTGTGAGAGAAGCAAATCTCTTGAGAAAGCCAATTCCCAAGTCTGTAGAGTTCTTTGTTCTTGCTCAGTGGGTGTTTGGCATTCAGTCACATCAATGACTGGAAAAGCAATTGTGTTTCTTTATCTTAACAGTGGCTTTCTTAGTTCTACCTCCAGGGAACCCTTTCTCTATTGACTCATCTTCAGCACAAACCAGCATGGAGGAGAAGAACCTGGCACACCTTGGAGGAAAAACATTCTCTTTATGTGGGACATTAGTGGGGATCAGTGAGAATTTAAATTGTTATTCTTGTTGCTTGCCTTTACGTCATTTCTGATTTATGGTTACCCTAAAGAAAATCTATCATAGGCTTTCCTTGGCAAGATTTTTCACTGGCTTCTACTGAGACTGAGATAGTATGATTTAGCCCATACCACCCAGTAGATCTCCATGGCTGAGATGGTATTTGAACCCTGGTCTCCCAATGTCCTCATCCAATATTCAAACTATTACATTCCACTAAAAATAAAAGTAAAGGTTTCCCCTTTGACACGTTTGTCTAGTCATGTTCAACTTTAGGGGACAGTGTTCACCTCTGTTACTAAGATTAGAAAATTGGGCCAAAAGTAAGAACGTGAATTTCATCAGGGAGAAATGTAAGGTACTAGACTCAGGCAGTAAAAATGAAATAGACAGATATAGAATGGGGGACACCTGTCTTGAAGGCAGTGCATGCAAAAAGGATGTAGCTGTCTTAGTGGACCACAGCAATGTGATGCAGCCACTAAGAAAAGTCAATGTGTATCAATACAATCAATATGAGTATAGTGTCTAGATGAAAGGAAGTAATAGTACCACTCTTATCTGCTTTGGTCAAACCTCAGCTGGAATATTGTGTCCAGTTCTGGGCACCACCATTGAAGAGGGATGTTGACAAGCTGAAATTTTTCCACCAGGAGAGGGCAACCAAAATGGTGAAAGGTCTGGAAAACCTGTCCGATGAGGAATGACTTAGGGAGCTGGGTATGTTTAGTCTGGGGAACAGAAGGTTAAAAGGTGACATGCTAGTCATATTTAAATATTTAAAGGGAAGTTAAATTGAAGAAGGAGCAGGCTTGTTTTCTGTAGCTCCAGAGAATAGGACCTGGAGCAATGGATTCAAACTAAAGGAAAAGAGATTCCATCTCAGCATTAGGAAGAACTTCCTAAACTGTTTGACAGTGGGATATGTTGCCTCAGAGTATAGCAGAGTCTCCTTCTTTTGAGTTTTTAGACAGAGGTGGGATGGCTCCTCACAAGGAGACCTCCAATGCCAGAGCAAAGGCAAGGGCTGAGTTATCCTCTACTGGCTTGCCACAGTGGCAGCAGAGGTGACCCCTCATAAGAAGACCTCATGAGGAAACCTCGGCTACCACAGTAAAGAAGAGGGCCCAGTATGCCCTTTTGGCCTCTGCCACTCCACAGCAGCCCCCCCCTGCACCCTGCATTGCTTGACACCTAAAAACCTTCAACTGCTGCTGTCTCTCCTAAGCATTGGTCATTCTTGGCCTATGGAGAGCAGGGAAAGAATTATCCTGTGTTTCTATAGCTGGAAACACAGCGATGCTGTCATCCTCTCGGAGCTCCTCAGGACCCGCAGGAGATCATGGAGGATGCCTTGTCACTGTGTGTCCCAGTGTAGGAACATAGCTGGATGTTTCTTTCCCAGCCTGCCTGTTCACCAGTGACCAATAAATTGGCACACAACAGGGAAGCTGCATTAAATAAAAGATGGGTTTGGGAGATGGATGGGAGAGCATATCTGGTTTAGTTCCATCTGGCAAAACCTGATGCAACATCTCCCTATTCTTGGTCCATTTTTATCGAAAGGAACATTGCCCCCCAAAAACAATGTAGTCTGCACTGTGTAGATAGTTTCTTTTCTTTTCTTTTTTCTTTTCTTTTGTACAAGAAACAAATTATTTTTTCACACGCACGCCTCAACACAAAACTGAAATGTGAGAAAGCTCATGGTCGTCAGACATTTTCTTGAGGAGGTCTCTCAGCATGTCAAGTCACATTTTGTTACTGAGGACGATAAGATCTGCCCATGTTATTTTGATCTTTTGTCCACACTCAATGTACAAACACTGAGGAGTTGGCACAATAATGTCACACAGCTTCTGGTTATTTGTTTTTTAGAAACTTCTTTCAGAATCTCTGCATAAAGGCTGGTGGCCTGCCAGTGGCATACGCAGACATAAGTCAGCCTTACACCTGTGTATGTCTCTTTTGAGTCAGTGTGGAAGTTGATATTTTCTCACTCCATCCACACCAACCAAAACACATCTCTGACTTATTGTAGACACTCTACGTAGCAGCCAAATCACACAGCCATTCTGTGCCTGAGGGTATGTGTAGGTATGTGTGTATGTGGGAGGTGATTCGAGAAATGTCTGGCTATGTCCCTGGAACCAGATGTGAAATGATTACATCCTGCACTGAGACCATTGGACATCTTGCATGGACATGAAATGATGGGTGATATTAATAATTTCATATCTGGCTATAGGGTCTCTTCTCTAATTTTATTCCTACCCAGCATGGAATGGCCATGGGAAGGGGGCATCAGTGGGTCAACTCTATGCCCAGGAGTCAGTGAATGGCCAGCTCTAGTGTATGGAAGAAATATGTTACACTGGGCCATACAGGATGCTGGTTGATGTTTCCCTACTGATTACTCCCCATGCACAAACTTAGGGCACGTTTACAGTTCAGAAATAAAGCAGTTTGACACCACTTCAACTGCCATGACTCACTGCTATGAAATTTTGGGGTTTGTAATTTTGTGAGCTATTTAGCCTTCCATGTCAGAGAGCTCTGTGCTCCACCAAACTACAACCCCAGATTTCCATAGCAGTGTGCCATGGAAGTTAGAGTGGTATAAAACTGCTTCATTTCTGCACTGTGGCAGCAGCCTTAGCTTGAGAAGAAATTTTGTTGCGGCTCTAAAAGGAATATCCCATTATAATCCTATGAAGTCATCATTAAGTATCTTTGAAATGCCCTTGAAAAGCAACCCACCCTGCATCACTTTCTCTAGTGTCATGTCAAAAGTGGACTCAAAACTAATAGTGACAACATCAAGGAGAGCAATGACGACAGCGATGCTGTGTAAATCAGGTATAAATCCCGATGGCTTCCAGCTTAATCCTGTGTGTTGCAGTGCTCGGCTTTTTGTGCAGTTCAATTTTATACTTTTTATTAAATCCTCAGTTCAGTGGTTGACATTTCTACCCCAGTGTTCTGCTTTTGTCTGCAGCTGCAGTTCTGGTGGTACAGAGGAGGTAAACCCACACACAAATCAGTCATGAAAATCCTCTTCGGAAGATTGCTTCAAACTTTTTTTTTTGTTACAACCCCCCAAACCCCTTTTTTAAAAAATAAAAGAAAATAGAATGCATATTCACTCTCATCCTATTATTTCCCTTGACAGTTCGACAGTTGTAAGAAGCTTTGCTGTGCCTGCTCGTCTTCAGTTTAATGCACAAATTTCCTATTCCTGACTTAATATGCAAACTTTGGGAAGCTTAAGTATTTTTCAGTATGTTACTGTGGAAACTTAGCTCCCAGAAGTTGTCCCAAGTGCTAAAACCAAGTCATGGGAAATCCAGGGTTTTGAAAAAGAGGAAATCAGCAGATACATTCCTGGGATGTTTTATAGATGTATACCATCCAACATTTCACAAATAAAAACTAGGACATATATGGCCAAGCAACATCAGAGTGTGGTGAAGATGGCCAAAGTTGTTCGTGAGGAAGAACACATAAGCTAGGAGAGGCTGCAGCAGTTTGGTTTTGCCTGAGCCTGCCGGGAATTACAAGGTGACAGCCCTGTTTAACTATTTGAAGGGACGTCATGTTGAGGCTGGAACAGGCTTGCTTTATGCTGCTCCAGAGTATAGGACACGGAGCAACGGATGCAAACTACAAGAACAGAGATTTGACCTCAACATTCGGAAGAACCTCCTGAAAGTAAGAGCTGTACAGCAATGGCACACACTCCCTCAGAAGGTGGTGGAGTCTCTTTCTTTGGAGGTTTTTTGCAGAGGCTGAATGTCCATCTGTCAGGAGTGCTTTGGTTGTGTCTTACTGGATGGCCCTTGGGATCTCATCCAGCTCTATGATTCTATGACCATAAACATAAAAAGGGAGCTTTTACTGCAATAGAGGTCTATGTTGCAGTCGAGTGGGGCATTTCACAATGGCATGGCCATCCCCGCTCCCATCCCCAAGCCATGGAGCAACAAGCCTTCCCTCACCCATGAGCCACGGTACAACAAACAGAAGCTTCTGCTCACCACAGCATGGCTCAAGAATGGGAGGGTTGCATGATTCTGAAGCACCCCATTCACCCTGCCACAGTTGCAGGGAGCAGCTTCCTTGAATTTAAGGTGGATTCTGGAAGGAGGGGCATTATTTGCCATCATGACAGCAATGCCACAGTCTTGAATGCATGTGATAGGTGACTATGTGGAGCATTTACAGAACTGTAACTCTAAGCCTGCTGCCACACAGCAGAATTAATGGAGTTGGACACCACAATTAACTGCCCTGGCTCCATCCTATAGAATCCTGGGATTTGTCATTTGTTGTGACACCAGAGCTCTCCAACAGAGAAGGCTACATATCTCACAAAGCTACAGATCCCAGAATTCCATAGCATTGAGCCATGGCAGTTAAAGTGGTGTCAGGCTGCGTTACTTCTGCAGTGGAGACTGCAGCCATAGTTATAAATCTGTAACTGCAGTGCAAAAGGACATCCTGTTTGAATTTCTGCATAGAATAACTGCCTGACAAAGTGTAAAAAACCCTCACCTTTTTTCTCAGTGCATTTCAGGTAACCCATTATGTGGCGAGCATTTTTGCCACCCCTAATATCAAATATACAACTTTCCCTGGAAGAGTTCAGTTTTAGGGAACACCTATGCTGTTGAAATAGTGTAGTTTGGCCCCACTTTAAGTGCTGTAGCTCCATCCTGTGGAATGCTGGGATTTGTAGTTTTTAGAAGGTCTTTCACTTTTTCTGCCAAAGAGGGCTGGTGCTTCATAAAAGACAAATCCCAGGATTCTGTAGGATGGCACCATGGTAGTTAAACAGCATTATTGCCACAGTGTAGATGCACCCTTAGACTTACTGACACTGGAAGAATTTTCTTAACCCTTTCTCTTTCATTCCCTCGTTTGCTTGTGTTTGCATACCCCAGAGGGGAGTTTCCAAATCTCCATGTTACATTTCAAACACCATGGCATCCTGGTATCCCAGGCTTGGGTGAGTGTAGGCAATTGTGGGAATACATGCAAACAGAGGTTGCTGAGTCTCTCTGCTAGAATAAATCAAAATGTCACCATGGTGTGTCACCAAATTTAATGTCACTGTTGCAATATCACTCCCTCATGCAATCAAGTGCATCCCTCAGCTACACTTTTCCTAGCCCAACTTATAAGATCCTTTCCCTGGCCAAAAAGATATATACAGTTGGCCTCTGTATCCACAGATTATTTACTCATGGATTCAACCATCCACAGCTTGAAAATACATATTTTTAAATATATAAATTCCAAAAAGAAAACCTAGATTTTGTTATTTGATATAAGGGACACCATTTTACAATGCCATTGTATTTAATGGGACTTGCGCATCCACAGATTTTGGTTCTCATGGTGTGCATGTGTGTGTTTGTGTCCTGGAATGAAACACCAGTGGATACCAAGGGCCCACTTTACTACCGTGCTCCCAGTGAGGAGGTAGAATGGAGAGGAATATTTGAAACTAAGCTGCTGTTTCTAATAAAGCTATGGGAGTCTTTATTGGCAGAAGGACACTGTGTTCAGATTTTCCCTTGCACACCACTTCTGCTACTTTGTCCCAGACTCTCATTTGCTTGACTGTATGTTCAAGTTGCCCTATCTGTCTTATTTTGGGAGCTAAAAGGAGGACAAAAAAAAGGAAGGGGGCAAGAAAAGGACAGCAGTTCACACAGGGGTGGACTAAGGGACCAAGCATGTGTTAGAGGCTCTTTTAAATGTGGACATGGGACTTTGGGATGGGAAAATCTGGGAATAGGGTCCATCTTGGGGACAGATGCTATAGTCACTTAACAGATGTTGACACCAGCTGTTTTCTAAAGCAAAGGCCATCTTCCTGGAGTCTGTGTGAGATGATTAAAGCAATTGATTTGTGTGTATACATGGTGTGCTGGGGGGGAAAGCTGCTTTGAGAATACAGTTGTTATGCATCTTAGAAGGATGAGACATATTTTAGTAAGTGAAGAGGAGAGATTGGAGTACACAAACCAACCTCACAAGCATGTTTGGTGAAGACACAGGAGAGGGACTGCTCCCATGGTCTGAATTCGTTTTGATGAGAGGCTGGCCTAGCCATTGATTTGCTCTCCTTTCATTTGGAAACAAATACTTTTAAAAATTATTTATTTAGATAGGCCTTTGGCCATTCACTGGCCATTCAGGGAAAGATTTGTAATGATAGCTGCTATATTTCACCCCTCTTTTTTTTTAAAAAAAGAAATATGTTTAAATACTTTTAAATTGTTCTAATTCAGTGTTTATTTTTTATACTTAGAATCACAGAATCATAGAGTTGGAAGAGCAGTCAAGGACCATCCAATCCAACCCCATGATAGAGTTGTCTTAGGATCTCTGTTAGTCTGTAATGACGTCAAGGCACACAACAACAACAGACACACAAGATTAGATATCTCAGCCACCTTGGTGTCCTGGTTCCATTTGGATTTACTCCTGCGTCCTCACAAACCCATGTGATATGATGCGTCAGTGATGGAACAGGGACAGAAAGATTGAGGTGAAAGGGATTCTAAAAGTCATTGCTTCCAAAACCCTAACAGCTCAGGTATTGTTGAGATTGCCAACTAACCTCTGTTTAAAAATCTCTAAGGTAGGAGAGTCTGCCACCTTCCACAGAGCTATTCCTTAAATGGAAATCCAAAGTCTGCCCTTTGCACAATTTCTCTGCTGATCTGTAAAGTGAACTCTCAGCTTTCGGACAATATGGAAAGCAAATGTCTCTGACCAGCAGAGAGTATAACAGCACAGGGATGGGACTGAGATACAGCTACTGTATATACATGTATAAGTCTAGAAATGTAGATCAAAAAATTGACCCCAAAAACCTGAGTTGACTTATCCACGGATCAATGTAAGTACTGTATCTTAACTCTTATTTAAAAGAAAGAACTATCCCCTGGTGAAAGGCAAGAGTATAATGTATCCTGGAAGCACCAATCTCCTCTACTCTCTCATCCATCCAACCTTAAGAGTGAGCACAAAGAGTTATATCTGCTGGGATTTTGTAAGTTCTTTGATTTTGTTTTGCTTTGCTTCACCCTTTAGATCCTTTGCTATATGCCCCTAAGTTTTACCCTCGATTTATCCATGGGTCATAGCAAAATCCATAATTTGGGCCCCAAAACTTGCCCTCGACTTGTACATGAGATTGACTTATAGTCAAGTATATATGGTAGGTACATTTTGAAGTAAAACCACACCTCACCCTTTCTTCTCATTTATATTAAAAGAAAAGAAATAGCAATATGTCTTATTGGTTGAAAGATACATATAAAGACAATTGATTTAAAAAAAACATTGCCTTGTTAAACAAAGAAAATTGCATAATTAAGATTTGATTGGAGAGCGGACTTTGCAGAAAGCCAAATGGAAATAAAGCTGTTGTTTTGCAACCTATTATGCCTTAATCAATACAGAAGCATAAAAGGATTATTGTGACGAGATGAAGTTAGGTTGTAGATGTTAGGTACAAACTGATTTTTTAATGATTTCCCCCAAAGGCTTTTGTATTGTGAGATGTAGACTCTCATACACCAAGTCCCCACTCAGGTGTCTCTCAGATCTGATCTGCACTGCAGAATCAATGCAATTTGACACTGCTTTAACTGTCATGGCTCCATCCTGAGGAATCCTGGAATCCATGGAATCCATGACTCCATCGTGTGGGATTTTTGGTTTTACAAGGTCTTTAGCCTTTTCCTTTCTGCCAAAGAGTGCTTGTGCCTCACCAAACTACAAATCCCAGGATTCTGTAGGATGGAGCTGTGCCCATTAAAGTGTTGTCAAACTGCATTTTTTTCTGTACAGTAGATGCACCCTGAGTGTTGCAATCTGTTGTGGAAATTCAAATCTTCACACATCTTAAAGGCTTATGATTCACAGCTGACAGAAGTCAATGCTTACTGCTGCTCGTTTCCTTCCTTCCTTCCTTCCTTCCTTCCTTCCTTCCTTCCTTTGATTGACTGGCCATGGGGAGACCATTCCAAGAAATGCAAAGATCCACTCGCTTTGACCCTTCTTCCCAAGAGGATGAATCAAAGCTAGGCAACATATCCCAAAGAAACCTATTATAGAGTAATTAAGAGTTGAACGCTCTTCTGATGCCTTGCTTATGTAACCCTGAATTTGATGACCCATCAAAGCACCATTCTCCCATGACTTCATGCTCATCAGAGAAATGACCCTGCTCCCACAGTCATCCACATTTTCTTCTAAAGTCCCCTAAGTGTTCTTTTCAATAAACAAAGCCTTTGAGAATGATCCTCATGCAAGTGGAAGTCTGGCAAAAAGGGTGTTCCCCTGCCACTCTTTTGCACTTCTCTCTTCCTTCTTGTCCTTTAACTGATTATCTGTTTTCAAACAAGAAACCTCTTGATCTCTGTGCTTATAGCCCTTCTGTCTATCTGAAGTGGCAACTACAGGCTGCTCCAGTGAGCAGGAGAGATGTCAAGAATACTCTGAACTTTTCTTATTTCATCAATAAGAACAATTTGTTTGGCTACATTAAGAAACATTGACACCCTACTGGGGGGAAATAGTCAAGTATGAGGGCCCATAGTCAACATTGTCTCCTGGTGATGCATCTACACTGTAGAAATAATGCAGAATCTTTTGAAGCACTATCGCTCCATCTGATGGAATCCTGGAATTTTTTCTCCTCATCTCTGCCAAAGAATGCTGGTGCCTCAGAAAACTACAAATGCCAGGAATCTGTAGGATGGAACCATGGTAATTAAAGGGGTTAAATTAAATTAAACTGTATTATTTCTACAATGCAGATACAGACTTAGCTATATTTGCATAATAAGGTAATCTCCTTGGGCTCAACCTGCTTCAAAATCTATTTTACCAATCCCACTGAGAGAAAGAGGTCCATTTAGTTGGTGACAAAAGGAATTTCAACAGGGAGAAATGTAATGTATTGCACTCAGGGATTATTCAGATATTGTTGTTTTTAGTGCGACTATGAGAATAATCTCACTCATGCATTCCGGTTTTCTTGTCCACACTATTTTTTTTTTAATCGGAACTGCATCTATGTGTTTCTCTACAAGTTATGTTGCTCACATATGACAGCACATTTACTCCATGTTTATTCACTGTGCTGTCATGTGTGAGCAACATAACTCATAGAGAAACACATAGATGCAGTTCTAATAAAAAATAGAGTGTGAACAATGTCTACATAGAGGGAAGTAATAGGCACCACTCTATTCTGCTTTGGGCAGGCCTCACCTGGCATATGGCATCCAGTTCTGGGCCCCACAATTAAAATAGGATGTTAACCAGCTAGAGTGTGTCCAGAACATGATGACCAAAATGGCTGTATTCAGGCAGCAAATTCGGCAGCAAAAACCTTCTGATAAGATCAGGATGCTGCCTAAATTAAGCTTTAAACTGGATAGAGGTAAGTCGGTTTTAATAGCCAAGCGATAAGCTCCTACAAACTGCTTAGAGAGTGCTGAGTTCACTATGAAGAGGTACAGAGAAGTAAATGCTATTGCTATTGTTATACTGCCATTGCTGTTGTCTCTATGAGATCCTCTGGCAGTGCCACCCTCCACTACTGTGGTTGCCCAGTAGCTGTTTGGCACATTTAGTCTGGCTCCTTAGCAAAAGTCTGTCTGACATAATAAACCCCATCAGTAGCACTGCTGCCATCAGGATAGCCTCTTGCCTCACAGAAGCACACAATCCCACCATCACTGAAAGGTAGGGCCATGGTGAAATGAGCATTCATACACAGACATAAACAAATACAAGAAAATAAGAAACTACATTATGCTGTCTTGTCATTGGTCCAGGTAATTCAGGGGACCTTCTTTCACATGTGATGGGACTGTCCTAAAGTAAAGAAAATCAGGCTATTAATAAGATCAAGAATGCAGAAAATGTTGAAACTAAAACTTAACCTTCTACCTGAAGCATTCTTGCTGGAATATTTGGCTTTGACAGACAGATAGGAAAAAGAGATGGGTAGACTGGCTTGACATATGGTGGCAGCAGCAAGAATGACCTATACTAAATACTGGAAGATCACCAAGTTTCCAAATGAGGATGAATGGATATGTAAATTAATAAAGCTTGCACAGATGGATAAATTAATACAACTAATGAAAGCTAAACCCAGAGAACAGCCCATGTGCAGCTTATTTGCAAACAGTTTTCATTGGTTTTTCTTCATTGAGGGGGTTTGTGGTTGTGGAGGGGGGCAAATCAAGACAAAAAAACAAACAAACAAACCCCAAAGCCACACTTTGATATATTTTAATGGTGATTTGGTAGCATTTGGTGAAGATTGAACCTCAAACTTTCTGTCTGGAAAACAGCTTCAGTTCCTCCCACACATACAACAGTGCAGAAGGTCCTCCTCAACATGCTCATCCACAAAACAGATGGTTGATGCTTGGTGGGTGGCAAGGCAGAAAGGAGAATAAGTTTAGAAGGGAACAAGTCCAAAAGGTTGGAGCAATGTTAGCACATGCACAGTGTTAGCACAACCAGGATTCTGTTTTGATTCAGCATTTCACAGTGACAGCTTGTGAAAACCCAATCCTGACACAAGAAAGGATATAGGGCACCAAATAGGTTTCTTTCAGTAGGGCCAATTTTTTTGGATCCTGGAACCCTCCCTAGGAATCAGAGAGACCACTAAAATACCAAACAAACAAAAGAAGTGGATGGCAGTCCACTTCTGATTTTGACGAATAGAGGGCAGAATTCAAGATCAGACGTCCGTATTCACAGTCCCTCTGTAGTCACATTAATGGTATTGTTGCCATTATTGTAATTTCGCCCTCCCATCAACTTTCCTGGGCAGCAGCTGGGCAGAGAGAAAAGAGTCCATTCTGCTGGCAATTGAGGGGTGGAAGATGATGTGTCCACCTCCCTCTTTCCAGCAAGGTTGTTACAAGCAAGTATCATGGGTTTTCCTGCTTTGCGTGCTTACAGCCTTAATGAGTGGTATAACTGGGGTGGAAATGTCACTTGCATCTGCCCCAGTCACCAGAAGAATTGGACCCCTTCTCTCCATGTGGCTGCTGACTGGTGACCTTGGTTTGGGGAGTTGGACCAGGAGACACTATGGTTGGTATAGTTAATTGAGGCTGCATCTACACTGTGGAGTTAATACAGTTTGACATCTCTTTAATTGCCATGGCCCAATGCAATAGGATTCCTGGATTTGTAGTTTTGTGAGATATTTAGCCTTCTCTATCAGAGAGCTCTGGTGCCACAACAAACTACAAATCCCAGGATTTCAAGGGATGGAGCTGTGACAGTTAATGTGGTGTCCAACTGCCTTAATTCTGCAGAGTAGCAACAGCCTAAGTGTCCAATGTAGAATGCTTCTTAATATTATATAGTACAGGAGTTCTAAATCCATTTCTAGAGACCCCAGGAAAAGCCAATTATAATTTTTGAGAGTAGATAGAAAAAGGGGAATTTGGAGAGTGCTTACAAAAAAACAGCCATCAGGGCTGCATTCAGCTCTACATACAACCCTCAACACACACACACACACACACACACACGTACGTACACGTGAGAAATTAGAGGCTGACCATAGCTGACAACTGGCCTAGCTCAGGTTTTTCCTTCCTTCTCCATTACCCATTAGACAAGATCGTGTATCATGCTTGCATAGTTTAAATCTATGCTCACGTAGTGAAGGGATGGCTGCACTATGCCACTCTTCTGTTGACTATCAGCATTTTGCAACCAAGTGCATATAGGGGGATGTGTTTGCTGTTTCTGCAATCCCAGCGCAACAAATGGTTTGTTGAAGGCACTGATGAGTAGTAATGCATCATAAAAATCAAAATAAAAGTAAAAAATGCACCTGTAAGGACTGTAGTTCCATTTGTTGAACTTTGTTTATGCAACTGTAAAATAAGTATGGACATTAAAATTTGTTGTTGCTGTTGTGTGCCTTCAAGTCATTTCTGACTTACGGTGGCTCTAAGGTGACCCTATTCTGCGGCTGAAAGTGTGTGACTTGCTCAAGGTTTCTTGGGTTTCTTGGCCGATTGAGGAACTAAACCCTGGTTTCCAGAGTCATAGTCCAATGCTCAAACCACTACACTATGCTGGCTCTCATAAGGGAATGTACATGTCTGACAAGCATCAGGAGAATGCCAGCCTATGTTAACTTTATGAGAACCTCAAATTTTCTAACACTCATTAATATAGGAATATTTGGTAGCTGTATTAAGCAGAGTACAGCAAAGGTAGCACAATATGAGTTTTTGTTAGAGACAGGAAAAATTACCCTGGATGCTCTTGCAATGTCAACAAAACAAAACCCTTACATTTATTGTCTCAGGAAATCCATCTTAGGATAGGAAAGGCAATAGACAAAAGGAACCAGCCTATGTTTGGTTAGAAGAGCCCCTAAAGACTGGATCTCATGTGTGGCTGTAAGGTAGCAACCATCATTGGAGTTGGAACCTCCATAGATGCTGCCTTCCCAGATAAAAGAAGCAAAAATGCTAAATACTTGAAGAAATGAACTCCAGAGGTATGAAAGAACCAAAAAGGTCCAGTACATAGACCAAAGAAAGATGAAAAGAGGTGAAATGAAGGGCAGGCTTTATCTACACTCTTTTTTCTCACTAATCACTTTCTACAAGTGTTGATGCTTCCTTGCTTTCAGAAATTAAAATGAAGAAGGGAAGTATGGGTGGTTGAATGAGTTTGGAGTCTATTTGCATATTATATTTTTGTGCAGGAAATTGTAAAGATATACAAGCTATATGGGGATTATTCTTGCATCCTAGCAAAATGATTTTATGCTTCCAGACTTTTCAGATGTGCACCAGGGCTCTCCACGATGCATGAAGAGCCACTTTGAAAACTGTTAACATCTGCTACTGCAGACTAGAAAACAGTATCACAGATGAGTTGAGTATGATGGAAGAAAATGAATGCTAACTTCTGTAAAAACTGCTTTTCTCAAAGTGGTCACTGCCCTCAATTTCAATTCTCTGTTGATGTTCTTCAGACCTCCTTCCACCAAGACTCTACTTGTAAAACACTTTCATTCCTATTAACATCACAAGAAGAAATGGTGACATGGCAGGAGGGCAGAGAGCACAAATCAGATCTTTCTACTGCTGGGATGGGAAACCATTGCTGCCACAGCATACATTAAAAATCCCTGGACCATCAGAAACCATCCCCATTGCTTCTGCTACCACTGCCAAATCCAGAACTAGTTACAGCAAATACTGTACTGTACATCAAAAAGTATGATAAGAACTACTTTGGGCAGTAGTAACTGCTGAAGATCTGTTAGTATTAATTAGGTGTTGATGGTGTGCAACCAGTTAGCAGTGCCAGCATTTTGCACCAATGGAAGCCATTGAACACTTTTCAAGGGATCCCTATGCAGAGCACACTGCAACAGTTTTACTGTGATGTGACCAAGGCATGGATAACAGTTGTCAGAAGTGATCTACTCAAGTGGGGTAACAGTAGCACATTAAACCTTATTGTGCAGACTCCTAGCAGTTGCTGCCATCTTCAGTTTCTGAGATGCTGCAGGATCAAAGAGTGCTCCCAGGCAACTCCATTACACAACCAGCTTTGCTTCATCTTAGCAGTACTTTGGAAGAACTGTTTATCTAATGTTGACTTTAAAATGCTTTTGAATTCAGTCTCCAATTACACTTTGGCACTCTTGCATTGTCTCCACCTAAGGCTATATCTGTCAGCTTTTTTGGAAATGCAAACCAAACACCTACGGCGGCTTTGTCACTTAGCTCATAATTGAAACGTGGGTTGGTAAAATGTCACTCCACTGTTGTTTAGAAAAGGCTCAGAGATACTACCTGGGGAAGAAACAATACAGACCCAGAAAGTAGCCTGTTTATCTGTGAAGTAAACCAAGCCATGCCCGCTTCAGTGTGTGGAAGGTGATAATCAATTAAAATCACAGATAATCACTGATAGCCCCTACAGCTACTCAGGGAAGAAGATAAACCTATATGTATGCTTTTATGTCATGCCTTTTTCCCAATATGAAACCTAAGGCTTGTCTACACCATTGACAAATGCTTCACTGACCCCAAAGCTGGTGCTGGCAGTCCTCATGATGTATTGCTACTTCTAGGGAGGATCTGTAAATTTTTGCATTTATCCTGACTTTGCCCTGAACTAAGCAAAGTCAGGAAAAAGCTCCAGTGTTTTCTGGAAACCCTAGAGTGATCTTAGGTTCACTGAGCATGTGGGAAGCAAAATAAGATCTGATTTGGCCCGACTCAGTTGTCCACATGCCAAGAAATATGCCAGCCTCCTTCCATGGACTGAGCAGCCCAGGGAAAGGGGAAGGCCTGTTTTCAGAGATGCCACCATTGCTTCCTCATAGGCAGGAAATCCATATAAAGCCCCCTCAGTGCACTGTTGCTTCTGCTGAGCTTAGAATGGAGTATCTGTGGGATCAATGAGGAGAGGGTAGAGTGATCCTTTCCTTGTTTATCACATGGCAGGGGACCTGTTCTGACCTCAGCAGAAGCAACAGCCAGGTACTTCCAAAGAGTAAGGCTGCAACGGTAGCAGTGGCAGTGGCAGCACCAAGATGGATGGGCCAGCAGAGCTGATACAGTGTGCTAGCCTGTGTACATAATGACATGGCATGACATTGGATTTGGCCTGGTGAATGTGGCCACCATCATGGTTGGTCTGAGGCCAGCCCATGGCATGATAGTCTGAATTGACCTTGGATTAAGGAGCTGGTGTAAATAACTGTTTGTACTTACACTCAGCACTGGATGGATGAGAGAGTAGAGGGACGTCAGTGCTTCCAAGGCAGATTACACTCTTGCCTTTCACCAGGGTATGGCTCCTTTTTAAATAAGAGTTGAAGTATAGTACTTATATGGATCCATGGATAAATCGACGCAGGCATTTTAGGTCAATGTGAAATGGTCTATAGCAGACTGTGTCACCACCTTTCTTCTGAATAATAATATTGTGTTACACACCACATACATGTAAATGTGCTTGTTCTCTCTACAGTCCCAATGAGTCAAGTGGTGCATTGATGAATAGTTACACACCATCCAAGAATGCATGTGCAAGGAGCACACTTGTGGATCTCTGTTGACATAACTGTGAACTGAAAATAGATGTGGTGCAATGGCCAAAAAAGTTCAGCTGCATGGATAAGGGAACTAATGTGTGCATAAAACACCAGCAAGATGCCTTAATGAGTATGTTATTGTGTGTTGGGAAGAGACTTCTACTATATTTTCTTGTAATTTGGGACTGCAGTGTCTTGTAAATCACTTTGGGAACACCTTTTGATTGTGTGAAATGATACATTTAATAAATGAATTAAGAATTTAAGCAGAGAAGGTGGCAAAGAAGAGACGGGAGAGAAGCAATTTACATTCACAATCCTATACTGGTGTTGTATAATGTAAATCTTTGCATGTGGGATATGCATGGATTGTGCCACTCAATCTTGCGTTGAATGGTAACATTGAGCAAATAACCAAGACACCACATAGTAAATCAAAGGCACAAGCTTATTCATGCAAGATGTGTAATATGCATCAATACGCAATGGCACCATATGCTCAGCTTCACTCACACAACCTTGGACAAAACGTAGACCTCTACAATGGACAAAAATGGCTAACTGCTTCCATGGGGGAACTGACACTTGTGTATGACATCAGTAGGCTTCTGGCTTATGTGTGAGAACTTTTTTTATCAGTCAATATCCTAACTCTGTAGATGATATGCTACAAGCCTTACAGATAAATCAAACTACATTGTGATTGGGAATGTGGGCTCATAGTGAGTCCAGTTGCACACACACATTTGCACACAAGGCATTAGAGAGAAGAAAATTAACATTCTGTAACCAATTAACCGGAAGAGGTTCTGGCTGCTATTTTGGTAACTTGGGGCAGGGTGACCTTCTGAAAGATCTGAGCAAAACTTGCTGTGTGAAAAATTTAAGACGACTACTACCAAACAGTACTTTAAACAAATTTTCTCTTGAAGAACAATTTTGTTGTTTAAAAAGGCTTTCCCCCTCTTCAAACGGAATCTATGCCCCACCTCCAGCTTAAAACAATCCACAAGAGTTTTCTAGTCCTGTGAAACTGTTTATTTTTCACTTGTATGGTTCATTGCACTTATTTTTCATGGAAACATTTATAAACTTGTATTTTTCTACTTTTATTTTAGACAGGTACACTCCATCTACCTGAACTGCTTCCCCCAGCAACTAAACAGTATCCATAGCTGTACTGAAAAACAGATTAGAGGTAATTCAAAAATAAGGAGGTTATCATATGGGGAATATTGGAAGTTTAAAAGGGTCAGAACTTGCAGTTCTCCAGTGTATTAGGCACAATTGGGCAAATAGTTTTCACATGATGTTGCGTGCAAATTGTTTAGAATCCGACAAGAAAGTGACATGAACCAGGAAATAAGCATTTTTCAGGAAAATATTGGAAATTCATTTCCATTTCATTCAGGAATTCGCTTTGTTTGTGCAATTGCTGTAGTGTGAAAGCTACTTGCGGTTTCTTCATAGGATTCTCCCTGTTTTTGTGTTTGTTGCCAGATTTCCCATGGTTCTTTGGGGCAAGTTTGCTTCCAGTGCCGGGGAAGGTGATGTACTCTTTTTCTTTGCAGGTCTTCAGTTGGCCAGCTTTCAGGAGTGTTTTAGTTCTGTATTCCTGCCTGGCATGGGATTGAACTTGATATCCCTTCCAGCTCTATGATTCTATAATTCTATCACTGAATCAATAACTAATGGAAAACATGGCAGACCAAGCAGAGGAGTGTTGTGGCTGGATAATTAAGAAATTCCATGCAGCTATTGGTAACGTTGGTCAAATCATCAACTTGACAAGCATGAGTCTTTGATATTTGTCAGGTAGTCTGTATGTATTTGTATGTATCTGGGGACTCTTTCATCACCTTGGCAGAATTTATTTGGGGGGAGGGGTTGACCTGGGGTTCAGATCCTGGTCTCCCAGTGTCCGAGTCCAGCAATCAAACCACCATACTATGATGGCTCTCTTATATCCCTTATAAAAACCCTATTTACATTTTCAGACCACAAGGTTTGGCACCAAAACAGCCTGTAGCAGTTTCAGTCTTGCGTAGTTGAGCTCACAGGGTTCAGGTTGAGGAAGCATGCACTAGAAATAAAGATTGTCATCCTGACAATATCATCTTTAGTTTCTTTTCTGCTATTCATGTCCCTACCTTCCCTCTTTTCTCTCATCAGTTCAGATTCTACATTTGCTGCTGATCCCTGTCTTGTTTGACATCCTTGCTTTCTTCAAAATAAAGAGATCTGGGGATGCATACACATGCATGTGCACACCCAGAATTTGTTAACAGCATGAAGTTGGCAGGGAGGCTACTTTGCAGTATTATATAAGCAAAAAAGACACAGTTCTGGCATCAGTGGAGCTTGTAGTCTGAGGCTGAAATCCATTTATTAGTCCTTAGTAGGAAAGCCATCACAATCTAATGGTTTGAGTGCTGGACTAGGACTCTGGGAGGCCAGAGTTCAAATCCCTGGAAAATCAATGGGTGACATTGAGAAAGTCACCCTCTCTCTCAGCCTAAGAAGACAATGGCAAATCTCTTGACAAGAATATCCTTTGGAGGGTCACCATAAATTGAAAACAACTTGAAGGCACACAACAAGTCCCAACTAGAGGATACCTAAGAGGATACCTATTGAATTCTAATAATTTGTGTCAATATTGCCTTACCCTTCAAGAATTGATTTCAAACTACATTTTAAGATCGAGAGGAGACAGGCAATGGGAAAGGATAGAAGGAAAGAGGTTTTGGGGCTAGACAGTTAAGACTATTTTCAAACTATTTTTTCCACAAGAGTTTCCCCTAAATTTTCTGTCCTCTTTCCTAGATTTTTTTTAAAAAATCTCCATGAAAACTTATACTTTAAAAAAAAGAATTTATTTACTGCCTTTCAGCCTTCAAGATCCCTTGAGATAAGGTGCACCAGATAAAACTACTTAAAACATTAAATATAAGAAGATAGAACTATTTAAGTACAGACTGAGAAACCATTCTAAAAAAGAAGTTTAAAACACCTCCGGATCTTCCTGGAAAATCCAGAGCTGTCCATTACTACACTGGGATGTTTAAAACAGACCCTTCTGTGCCACCAGGCATGGCTGCTCTGGGGCTGAGTTCATAGTATCATAGCGTTGGAAGAGACTCCAAGGGCCATCCAGTCCAACCCCATTCTGCCATTCAGGAACTCACAATCAAAGCACCTCCGACAGATGGACATCCAGTCTGTGGTTAAAAACCTCCAAAGAAGGAGACTCCAAGGGAGTATGTTCCACTCTCAAACAGCTCTTACTGTCAGGATGTTCTTCTGAATGTTGAGCTAGAAACTCTTTTCCTTTAATTTTAAGGGTCCTATTCTCTGGAGCAGCAAAAAAAAAAGTGAGCTTCATTGTCAATGGACACCTCTTCCAATATTTAAACAGGGCTATTATGTCACCTCTTAACTCCTCAGAAGGTATGGTTTCCAGACCATTCACCATTTTGGCCGCCCTCCTGTGGACGTGCTCCAGCTTATCAACATCCTTTTTGAATTGTGGTACCCAGAACTGGACCCAAGGCAGCTCATAACTAAAAACATTTTGAAAACTTTACCAGAAAAGTTTTTAAACAATCAAAAACATCAGAATAAAAACAGTATAACAGTACGTAGGTTAATGAAAAACAAACCATAACTACAGCACACACCCATATTAAAGCCACCCAGGATTACGTATTAAAAGAGTATGTATCTGCAACTGCACTAGTGAATTCTAGTACTTATTTTATCCTTTTGGGGGGGGATCACTTTTACTCTCTTCTTGGTGTTGAATTTCTGAGCTCACCATCGAATTTAGAGAAGTACAAAAACTGCACAGTAACTCTTTGGAAGCTCATGTTAAGCCAGTGTGTGCGTGTTTGTGTGTATGGTTTACGTCAAAAAGTGGACACAGCTGAATCTTGGCACATCCTTAGAAGAGGCTGAAGGTAATAAGAACTGAATGCAGCAGATTCCATTAAACGTGTTTTCCCCTTATTTCTTCACATCCAAAAAAACACGCCTGCTAACTTTTAACAGTGTTTCAATTTCCTATCTTCTCCTTCCAGTACCTGATGGAACTCATTTATGCATTTCTTCATCAGGGTATAAATAACATTTTGAATTTTACCTCCTGTCAAATTTAATTACAAGCTTCACTTTCCCTCCTCCAGATGTGCCCTGCTTCTCTTTACAATGAATTTATCACTGAGTAGGAACCAAGGGCTGAACAGCAATGTTAACATTTTTTCTTGGGGCAAACCTATTTTCCTTGCTGTGCGGTTTTTATTGTCAGGAATTCCACAGAATCTCTCTTTTTGACTTTTCACTGCTTTCCAAAATCATAAAACAGGCATATTTTAGTAACTCAGCTCTAGGTCATCAGAAATTCCTTAACAGCCACCAAAAACACACTGGATGTGGGTCTCCAGTAACATACATCTCAAAAGTCTTAGGATCAAACTACATAGGATATATATCATTCAACATTACTACTAGCTTTTTTAAAACAACAAATAGAAAAAGTAAGGGAGGGGATACTAACTTTGCTATGGTTGTAACGGAAACTAGCAGTTACTGGAGGTACAGCTACACTGTAGAAAGAGTGCAGTTTGACACCACTTTAAGTGCTATAGCTCCATCCTATGGAATCTTGGGACTTGTAGTTTTACAAGGTATTTAGCCTTCTCTGCTAAGGAGTGCTGCTGCCTCAAAAAACTACCCATCCCAGGATTCTGTAAGATGGAGTCATGGCAGTTTTTAAAAAGAAGATTGGGAGTTGTTTTTTTAATTCTATTTTCACTTATATTGATCTTGTAGCACTTTTGAGACTAATTGAAAAACAAAAACAAAATGGTACAATGAGCTTTTATAGACTTGACTCTATGTCTGGATCCTTCGGAGGATCTTGATATAAAAGGTTGCGGCCGATTTGACATAAAAGAGTTGCTAGAGTGAGTAAAATCATGGTATTCTTTGAACATAAATGTCTTAGGCAGCATTTACCACTACTACATCCATGGATTCATCTAATGGGATCCTGGGACATGTAGTTCAATGAGGTCTTTAGACGTCTCTCTCACAGACACCTAACGCTTTAGTTCAGAAAAGTGGGCTACAGAAATTTAAGGACCAAGCAAACTGCAAATCCCAGGATTCAATAGTATGGTTCCCTTAAAGCAGTACCAGCGGTTAACTTGATGACACTTGAAGACAGTAAAGAGCTGCATATTTCACTGTGTTACTTGAGAGATTAAAGATTGTTAGTTTCAAGTCAGCAGGCATCTGTTCTTCATTTTTTAAAAGAAATCAGTAACAGCTTGGTATTAATAGAGTATAGTGCTAATTTAAAAATGCTGGAACATCATGCATCAGAAGCCTATGAAAGCACTTCAAGATAAACATTAATATAATGATTGTAAACAAAACAAAACTCAGGGAAAATGAACAAACAAACAAACAGACTGAATTGTTCTGATATTGAAAAAATGTTGAAGAACCAAAAGTATAAAGGCATGTAATTTCCATCTTTTGAACTTCTGTAGCATCCGTTGGTTCCTGACCACTGAGACTGTCCATCTGCTTGTCCAGGCTTTGGTCATATTGGAGTATTGCAACAGCCTACTGGCAGTTTTACTTCTCTGTCTCCTCTGGCTTTTATCCTGAACAGTGCCATGTGGGTTGTCTTAAATCTCCCTAAACATTCACATGTTTCTTTCCCCTCTAGATCCCTTCACTGGCTACCAGTTTGGGCCAGGGTCCATTTTAAATTTCATGTTGTATTTAGGCCTCTGAGCTCTGATCTTCCATCTGTGGAAGGGACTTCCTTAGGATTGCTGCCTGGAGGAAGATCTCACCATCCTTGATTCTACCTCTTTGATTCTTTGGATTAATCTTCTGAGTTGTGCTTGAGTTTGCTGAGATGGGTAGTGGTTTGTGGGATGTTGGGGATTTCATGCATATTTATAGTTTTACATTATGTTGTCTCTGCCTTTGACTGCATATATTTGATGTTTTGCCCTTTGGTGAAAAGGGCATTATAAATAAGCAATATTGCATGGATGTTCCCAATATAGAATCAAAAAAGGAACTGTTTTCTCATACATTGCAGAGGTGTCACTATGCCAATATGGTGCAATGAAAATAATATGACTTCCGTGACATCGTAAATTCCAGCAGAAGACCACAAGAGTCGTGTTGATGTAATCCTGCCTCGATCCGCAGGGAGAGATGGGAAAATAAAAATAAATACATACAAATAAATATAAACAAATAAAAATTATTATTATTATTATTATTATTATTATTATTATTATTATTATTATTATTATTATTATTACATAACAAGTTTGTTAGTCTACAAGACTAGCACAGGATTCTGATTTGGATCCTGTTGGTAGGCCTAACTGGAGTAAACCCATCAAATCAATCAAATGGTGAGTCAACACACATCATTTTCTCTGATCAAATGGACTTATTCTAGTTGGGATTTCAAGTAGGATCCAGAACTTTCTGTTGTTTTATTTAATCTCCAGTGCCTAATCCTTGCACTCAAAGGTCATTTACAAAGTTGGGATGTAGCAGAACTCAATTTTCAAGTGTCAGTTGATCCTGAGGTTCAGTCAGTGATCTAGTGCTAGGCACCATCTCTCAGCATCATCCATCTTCCTTGAGGATCGAGATGGGAAGAAAGGGAATGGGGAAAATTCACTTTATTCACCCTTAGCTTCCCAGAAGATGAACCAGATAAAAATCAATAAATATTTTTCATGTGTGCCATTTTGATTTCCTAGGTACTGTTTCCTCCAGCTTGGTGTTTTGAAAATCAAGTGCAAAATCTCAAGGTTAGGGAGGATTCTTCTCCATCCCTGTTTGCTGGCTCTTATAGGGGCTAGGAAAGAAGACCCTATGGGCTCCACCAAGAACTTGTATGAGTTTAGTCAAGCTGCAAAATCAAATCTGAATCAGATAACTTTTCTATATGGTTGAGGATTCTTTCAACTGATCAAAAATCACAGGACTGATTTTGACTCTTTTAATCTAAAGGCAAAACCAACACTTCAAGACTTTGAAAAAATATTCAAAAACAGTCAAAAATGATGGGAGGGAAAAGACATATGCCTTAAGCATTGTGGAACCATTTTGAAGAGAATGGGACTGAGGAGAATCTTCACAGGTTGGGACTTTTGCCAGACAAAAGTCACATGTGGCATTTGTGCAGAGAATACAGTGTTTTATGTGCAGGACAATGCAATATCTACAGTGCTGTTTTCTGTGCAAAAAATGTTACGTGCAATTTTTTCATAGAATATATCCCAACCAGCAAATAGTCTCCAAAATTACATTTTTTCAGAGAGTTTCTCACAGCAGGGGAAAAAAATGCTGAAATTATTTGTTGCTTCCTTTGAGAACAAATTAGTGAGAAATTACAGCCCTTTTCACCACATGGAAGCAATTTTGTGTGATTTGCTCCAGTTGTAGTATTGTCATATTTATGGTTGTCAAGAAAAAAAATATTGTTTACATTTGGACGATCAAAAGAAACATACAGCCATTGGGTTTCTTCTTATGAAATCATCCCCCGACATAGAACTCTACACTCAAAACAAATGACAGGGTCCCTTATATTTGTGGACCAAGAAGCACTTCCCACCAGATGAAAAAAAACAAACAAACCAGGAATCTCTTCTAGATATTTGATTGAATGGAAGAAGAATCAGAAGGGATTGAAAAGGAAATCTACCCCAACCCCTTCCAGTGTGGGAATCCATAGCTAAGGTATCCCTGAGAGATGTCCACACAAGCTCTATCCAGTCTAGACCTCTGCTATGCAGGAAAACACAAAGTACTCCCAAGAGATGGTCATGAAGATTCTGTATAAAAACCTCCAAAGAAGGGGAATCCACCACACTCTGAGGCAGCATCTGCCACTGCCAAACAACTCTTACCATTAGGAAGTTCTTCCAAATGTTCAGGTAGATTCTCCTTTCCTGTAGCTTGAATCTGTTGCTCTATGTCCTAGTCTCTGGAACAGCAGGAAATACAGTGCACCCGCTCATATGTGGCACACTATATGTGGCTTTCAGCCGCATGGGAAAAGAATGAATGTTGTGCACGCTCTGGCAAGCCGCGAGTATGAGCCCCATTATATTCAATGGGGCTCAAGCATATGTGTTTTTCCCCTTACATAGCGGGTCCGGAACAGATCCACCACACAAGGTAAGGGTCCAGTGTAAGTTTGTACCATCTATGATATCCCTTTGAATATTTAAACATGGTTGTCATGTCACCTTCTAATAGCCATGTTTAAATATTTGGAGAGTGAATCTCAATGACATGCTTACGTAACTCAGGATTCTGGCAATATAAGTACTTTCTTGGATGTTGCATAAGGAGTACCAGGTATCTCCTGCGCAACACAATTTCTCTTGCTGTGGCATAGCAGATGGATACTGCCTTGATATGGTTCCATCACCCTCAACCCTAGCAAGAACTGGTTGGCCTTGTCCAGGCCTTGTCCAAGTGCCATTGTACAGCCAGGGTGAAAGACACAACTTAGACCCTCCTGGGTTCTCCATCATAAGTACATTAGTGGAGTGTTACACTCCATCAGCATCAAATACGATGTTGGTTGACACTGCAAAGTAGAATGGCAAATTCCAGAAATGACAATGGTTCTCAGCTGAGATGGTCCAGACTTAATTGACATGGAGCACTTTCTGATTTTTGCTAATCCCATGAAGGTGAGGATGACAGAAAGCTAGTGAAAGATAGAGGGCAACACTATCTCCCTTAAGAAAAATGCAATAATGGCCTTTGGATCCACAACACTTGTTTGTTCAAAAAGGTGAAAAATGCAGGATGAATAAGGTGATAAGCTGATGGCACTGAAGGAAAGACAGGCCACGCTTAAGCGCACTTGAGAAATTGCTTCTGGGGAATGCTCCTTTGTGAGAATAATATCACATTTTAATGCAGTCAATTGTCTGTGTGTTTGCACTGAAATGGCTAAAGACAGCTCTGGTGAAAGATTCTCTCCTTGTCTATGTCTGTCTATCTCAAAGGGTTTGTGTTTCTCAAGATCTAAAACTTTGAAATCATTTTAATGCTAAGCAAAGTTTAACAGAGTTTGAAATGCATTCTGAAAATGTCTGACATTTGCCAAAGGGAAAGGATATAATTTAACTTTTTTTTTTACTATTTAACAGGATATACATTTTACTGTTAAGCTAAATTTGAACAGACTAAAATCAGCTGACATGTCATCAGCTGCCATTGGCCCAATATAGACCCCTTCCCTTTAAAAAAGTGACCAGCTATTCCCTGGCTTAATGTCATTAGAAACCATTTGTTTGCCAAATAGTGTGGAAAAACGAACTATTTCAAAGACCAACAGACTGGGAGGCCATGATGGAATGTTATACAGGGATGAGATCTTTTGGTGTTTCTCTTACATATAGGTTTTATTGTGCTATGGCTTTGCTGCAACCCTATCCAAAAGCTTGGCATTTTTGAAATCCATTGTTGTCCACCTGAGATACTATTTTGTGGCCAATGGGGGGGGGGGGGAAACAGACGGGCTCCATGCCACCCGTCTTTACCTCTTGTTGGTGCCACGGCAACTGCAAGTGCCTAGAGTGGTTTCTTTTTAGGAGCGCCATAAAGGTGCTTTTGTACCTTGATGCCACCGCTTCCAGTGAATGCCGTTTTGTTGTGCAGATGCCTGTGCATCATTGTTGCACACCCTGTGTGGGCAGGCCCATGGCAAGATGGCGCATGAGCACTGCTATTAGGGCTGGGTACATATGGACGCCCAGCCCTGCGGACCCCGTAAATCAGCCTCAGCATGGGGCTTTTGCCTGTCTGTATCAGGCCCATGTTTCTTCAGCCATGATGGAAGAATCATCCACTCCTCAAGAAAGGCAGCTGGCAGAGCTACTGAAGGTGCTGAGCTCTACTGACATGGAAGCCCTCACTTCTTCCACCCTCAGCTCCCAGAGGCATTTATTAATCAATCTTTTGTTAATTGATTCCAATCAGATGAGTCATCCAGATGAATTAGTGAGAGGTCTGTTAGGCAGCCTTTGCACAAAGTCCTGAAACGTCACTACAAATGAATGCAATTAAGCAAGAGTAAACATAGACAAGATGTATAGCCTAGGAGACAGTGCTAAGCTCTAGAGACTACTGTGTGGCAGGGTAAGCGTGTGTGTCCTGCAAGGCAAAGGAAGCTATTTATTTCAGTTTTGCCTTCCTGCTGGTTATCAGAGAAAAACAGAGAAACATTGCCCCAGAGCAGATACCATACAAGCGCAATTTCGTACCCCCTCCAGTCTCAGACAATATTCTTCTTTAGAAACAGCACTTTGATGTATCCAAATTTTACTTAGTTTAAGCATAAAGTTGCCTCATGTCATTCCTAATGCCATCATTCAATTTTTTAAAGAAAAAAAATGTTATTTTGGATGATTGCTTTCTTTCCTTTTTTCTTAAAAGCAATTATTTATTCATTAAACAATGCCAATGTACTTTTCAGTGAAAACCAAAGTAATATACATTCTAAGAATATATTCAGAAAAAAGATAAAATTAAAAAAGAGAAAGGAAGATGATAACAAAGAATTTACCCAGTTCTAACTGTAATGAAAAGATAAATTAAAAAGAAATATATTATTCTACCAAAACAGACCCAACTAAAGAATCCTACTAGAATTACTAATAACCATAACCACAGATTATTACATCATTAGTTTTCTTATTGCTCAAAAAGTCCATAAACAGTTTCCAGTCTTTCAAAAGAGATGTTCATTTGGCTTCTTCTTCAGAATCCATGTGAGTTTGTCCATTTTGAGCCAGCTCCGTGACCTTAACAATCCATTCTTCCATTGTTGGTTCTTCATTCCATTTCCAAGTTTGGGCAAACAATATTCTTTCTGCTGTTGTCATGTAACAAAGATGCAATCCATGTTTACTCTCCAGTTTTTTATCCTTTAATACCCAGCAGAATCTTTTCTGACAACTTTACAAAATTTACCTTTCCAATTTTATTTTGAATTAGCATAGAAATGTCTCAATTTCTCAAGGACAGACTCAATTAATACTCTGTCATCCCACTTATTCTGGTGCTTTAAAATGTTCCAGTTTCTCTCTTCTCCGCCTACATTTCCCCTTGGTCTTCAGCTTACTTCAGTTGCTGCAAACTGTGTTCAGAGCACAAAGGTAGTTAGTACTCAGTTAACTCAGGAGCAGAGAGTTGTGGGGAGAGTTTCCCTTTCCCAATATCTTCCCCTTCCCAGTAGGCTCAGGCAAAAAGAAACTGCTGCAGACTCTCATTGCTTGTCTGTTCTTCTTCTTTTATAACATTTGCCATCTTGATCACTTCCTAATGTGGCCTGGACCAAATGTCATTTTTCATTTGTTAAATGTTGGAGGGCATGTTGTTTCTTTTAAAAGCTATCGTAAGGCCTTTTCACACTGCACAGTTATAACACTGTGATTCCACTTTATCTTCCATGGTTCTATCCTGCTGAATCCTGGGATATGGAAATCCATTGGGTGACCTTGGGCACGTCATACACTCTCAACCTCAGAAAAACCTGGGATGGCTTCACCTCAGGATCACCATAAGCCAGAAATGATTTGAAGGCACATAATAACCACAAATTTAGAATTCACAGCCAGAGAGTCCCTGTGCTTTATCATGCTATTACTACAAACAAACAAACAAGCAAACCAAAACCAGGATTCTGCAAGATGCAACCATGAAATTGGAATATCAATGATTCCCTCGGGAAAAGGCGGAATATAAATTTCATTGTACAAAAGGTGGAAGAGACAACAAAAGGATCAGCTATTTTAGATCTGATTCTAACTAACTGTCATGACCTGATTAATGGAGTGCAAGTGGTGGGATGCTTAGGTGGAAGTGATCATGTTCTCCTGGAGTTTGTTATACAGTGGAAAGGAGAAGCCAGGCATAGTCAGACACGCATTCTAGATTTTAAGAGAGCGGATTTTAGTAAACTTGGAGAAATACTGGGGGTGATCCTGTGGTCAGAAATACTAAAAGAGAAGGGAGATCAAGATGGAGGGGAGCAGCTCAAAAGGGAGATACTGAAGGCACAATTTAAAACTGTTCCAGTGAGAAAGAAAAATGAGAGATGTCTCAAGAAACCAGGATGGATGACTAAGGACCTTTCAACTGAGCTAAGTTTTAAATGGAGCATGTATAAGAAATGGAAAAGGGGGGAACATGAAAAAGGAATTCAAACAAATAGCAAGCACATGTAGGAGTAAAGTCAGAAAAGCTAAAGTGCAGAATGAACTCAGGCTTGCTAGAGAAATTAAGAACAACAAAAAGGGCTTTTTTCGGTATGTCCACAGCAAAAGGAAGAAGAAGGAAACGGTAGGGCCACTTCGTGGAGAAGATGGCAAAATGCTAACAGAAGACAGAGAAAAGGCAGAATTACTCAACACCTTCTTTGCCTCAGTCTTCTCAGAAAAGGCAAAGGGTGCTCAACCTGAGGATAATGGAGCAGAGGACAGAATAGGGGAATTTGAGCACAGAATAAGTAAAGAGATAGTAGAGGAACACCTTATTAATCTAAATGAATTTAAGTCTCCGGGACCAGATGAACTCCATCCAAGGGTATTAAAAGAACTGGCAAATGTAATATCGGAGCCATTGGCAATAATCTTTGAAAACTCCTGGAGAACAGGAGAGATCCCAGCAGACTGGAGGAGGGCAAGCGTTGTCCCCATCTTCAAAAAGGGGAAAAAAGAGGATCCCAACAATTATCGTCCAGTTAGTCTGACATCAATACCAGGAAAGATTCTGGAGCAGATCATTAAACAGAGAGTCTGTGAACATCTAGATGGCAATTCCATAATCACAAAAACTCAACATGGGTTTCAGAGAAACAAGTCATACTAGACTAATTTGATATCTCTTTTTTGATAAAATTACCAGCTTGATAGATGAAGGGAATGCTGTGGATATAGTATATCTTGATTTCAGTAAGGCCTTTGACAAGGTTTCCCATGATATTCTTGCAAACAAGCTTGTAAAATGTGGGCTAGACAAAGTGACTGTTACATGGATTTGTAACTGGTTGACTGTCCAAATCCAAAGGGTGCTCAACAATGGCTCTTTTTCATCCTGGAGAGAAGTGACCAGTGGGGTCCCACAGGGCTCTGTCCTGGGCCCAGTGCTATTCAACATCTTTATCAATGACCTGGATGACAGAAATGGGGGCATACTTATCAAATTTGCAGATGACACCAAATTAGGAGGAATAGCTAATACTCCAGAGGACAGGATCAAAATTCAAAACGACCTGAATAGACTAGAAAGCTAGGCCAAAGCTAACAAAATGAAATTCAACACAGAGAAATGTAAGGTACTGCCTTAGGGCAGAAAAATGAAATGCATAGATATAGGAAGGGGGACACCTGGCTGAATGAAACTACATGTGAAAGGGGTCTTGGAGTCCAAGTAGACCACAAGTTGAATATGAGTCAACAGTGAAATGTGGCAGCTAAAAAATCCAATGCAATTTTAGGCTGCATCAATAGAAGTATAGTGTCTGGATCAAGGGAAGTAATAGTGCCACTCTATTCTGCGTTGGTCAGGCCCCACCTGGAATATTGTGTCCAGTTCTGGGCACCACCATTCAGAAAGTACATTGAGAAACTGGAGCGTGTCCAAAGAAGGGCGACTAAAATGGTGAAGGGTCTGGAAACCATGTCCTATGAGGAACGATTCAGGGAGCTGGGGATGTTTAGCCTGAAGAAGAGAAGGTTATGAGGTGATGTGATAGTCCTGTTTAAATATTTGAAGGGATGTCATATTGAGGAGGGAGCAAGCTTGTTTTCTACTGCTCCAGAGACTAGGACCCGGAACAATGGATGCAAGCTACAGGAAAAGAGATTCCAGCTCAACATTAGGAGGAACTTCCTGAAAGTAAGGGCTGTTAGACAGTGGAACACACTCCTTCCTCAGAGTGTAATGGAGTCTCTTTCCTTGGAGGTCTCTAAACAGAGGCTGGATGGGTATGCTTTGATTGAGAGTTCCTGCATGGCAGAGGTTGGACTGGATGACCCTTGTGGTCTCTTCCAATTCTATGATTCTATGATACCCTTTGGTTGCCCTCCTCATGCTCCAGTTTCTCAATATCCTTCTTGAATTGTAGTGCCAAGTACTGGACACAATATTCCAGGTTACTTATGGTGACCTCATGCATTTCATAGTGTTTTCTTAGGCAAGGAAAACTCAGAGGTGGTTTTTCCAGTTACTTCCTCTGAAATATAGCCTACAGTACCTGGTATTCATTGGTGGTCTCCTATCCAAGTACTGGCAAGGTTGACCCTTCCAAGATCAGATGAGATCTGGTGACTTTAGGGTATTTAGGCAGGTTGGGTGTGGGGTGCAACTTGAGTCCAAAGGAGGGCTACTAAAATGCCATATTGACGAGGGAGCTGACTTGTTTTCTGCTGCTCCAGAGACTATGACCCAGAAGAATGGATGCAAGCTCCAGGAAAAGAGATTCCGCCTCAACATTAAGAGGAACTTCCTGACAGTAAGGGCTGTTTGACAGTGGAACACACTCCCTCGGAGTGTAGTGGAGTCTCCTTCTTTGGAGGTCTTTAAACAGAGGCTGGGTGGCCGTCTATTGGGAAGGCTTTGATGGAGAGTTCCTGCATGGCAGAATGGGGTTGGACTGGATGGCCATTGGGATCTCTTCCAGCTCTGTGATTCTATGATTATAACAACCATAAATTTAGAATTCACAGCCAGAGAGACCCTGTGCTTCATCACACTACCAAACAAACAAATAAACAAACAAAAATAGAATTTTGAATCATCATGTTATTTCCCATGTCAGGACAAACAAGGTTAAGATCGACACCTCTATTTAGAAGCATCTAGGGGTGATGTGGTTAATTCTGGTGGGCAAAACAAGGTGAACAAAGTGGATAGGATGACTAAATGGGCACATTTGCGACAACAAATCTATAATTTCCATCATTTGAATAGGCTATACAGCTTCCTAAGGTTAGAATCCTGCTGAACCTCAATCGAACTGCAATTGGACAATTAGACGAAATTCTTTGTGAAAGTGTGGGTATATAATGGGGGTATAATATGAAATACCAAGAACACAATGGGAATAATGTGACCTTTGCTCCACATGAGGTATACATGCCAGGGATGTTTTGAAAAGGGAGACAGGACTAGTGAGAAAGGAAAAAAGGAAATAGCCCCCTTGGGTTGCTAAGGCAACCCCTGCATCCTTAGTTTGAGAACTAGCAGCCTGGGGACTTAAAAGGAAGGCTCCGGAGTACTGTCTACTAGGGAAAAATGGGTAACATCTGGCAGAGAAAGTGGAGAGAATTTCCAAGTGATACAGATTCATTTCTCAACTTTAAAACAAAACATCTCCAGGGATGAGCTTCATTGTTGGCAGATGACATCCAAGAAACTCAGATATAGACTTTCAAAGGCTTATTACAAACAAAATAATAATAATAATAAACATAAAATAATAAATGCTGTGCATCCATCAGCCAGGACCCATACTTTGGATGAGATGCTTCCATGCACCTGTGGAACCATTTGAATTTAATCTATACAAAGTGAGTTTAAGGATGCATCTACGCTGTAGAAATAATTGAGTTTTACAATACTTTAACTGCCATGGTTCCATTTTACAGAATCCTGGGATTTGTAGTTCTGTGAGGCACCAGGGCTCTTGGGCAGAAAGATGTTGAACAACTACAGATCCAAGGATTCCATAGGATGGAGCTACAGCAGTTAAAGTGGTGTCAAACTGCATTATTTCTACTGGGTAGATGCACCCTTCGTTGAAACTTTAATGGAGTTATCCAATGATTCAAAATTCTATCCCCAAAATAAGTTCAGCCCCTTGGACCGGCCCTTTAAAGTTCAAACTAAACAGATCCACTAACCAAAATGATTTGGAAGCCCCAGATACCTCTGTGGTGTCTATGGCTGAATTATGAATCCAAAGGGTTTTAAAAAGACAATGAATGAGAGAAAGTATATTTAGCTGTTAATTTCAAGCTCTCCTAGCACAGGCAGGAGAAAGAGAAGCGCCAATCGCTCCGACAAGCAGAGCTAGCTGATACAGTAGCTAAAACTGGGATCTTTGCTTTGAAGCGTCTCAGCCATGAATCAGCTAGATGACCTCAGGAAAGCTATAGTGAGGAGCTGTTACTTCTTGGTAGACCACAGACCTTGGAAAAGTTATTTCTTTGGGATTGAAATGTCCAGAATTCCTCAGCCAGCATCATCCATTGAGAACTGCACTCCAAAGAAGTAACTGAGTAAATATTGCAGCACATAGGAAAGTTCAGTCTTACTTTAACCAGAATACATCAAACAGAGTATTTGAGACTACCTTCTGATCATATAGACATGTAGCACACTACTACATGTTCCACCATTTACCAGCAGTGCTAGCTTATACAATATATCCCAGCAAATAATAAGCAGATGAAATAACCCATTTGACCCATCATTCCAAGCCTTGGCGGGTAGCTGGATGACTCTGCTCTTGACATTGCTACAGGAAGAAAATCAGAGCCTATCAGTTTGTGATATGGCGGGGTTATCTTCATTTTTTTCCTTTCCTGCTGCAAAACCTTTGACATAGGAAAGAGAGATGTAGTTTGGATGAAGAGGGATTGGAAAGCATCAAATGCTTCAATGTCTTCACCATCCCATTTATTAACACACACACACACACACACACATACGGATATAGATATAGATATCTTTATGGACCCTATCAACATTTCTCATCTACACAGAAGTCTCTAAATACTGGCAGTATGCAAGGCAGTCAGCTTACAATTAGCTTCATAATGAGTTTCTTGCTGTACAAGATTCATTGAGGCTCTTGGTCTTCCCCAAAGTGCAAACAAAGTACACTACTCCCTCTGCAGGAAAGCGAAGGTGCTGAATGCTGAGATAAGCACAAACTTCACAGCTTCTGTATACAGTACTATATTCTGTTGTTGTTTTTTTCTGCTGCTCAGATGAGGCCAGAAACAAAAATGCACATGGCCAGGTATCCTTCTTTGATTGGTTGGCATCTGGTTTATTTATTAGTGATGGGAAGTCAACATGTAAGATCATAAGAAGAGCAGCGCTGGATCAGATTAAAGACCTATCTCATCCATTATTCTGTTTGTACAATAGCCAAGCAGTTGACTGGTAGAATCTCACCAGCAATGTATGAAGGCCACTGCATCCTACATCTTGCATTCTCCAATATAGACATAGGCACATTAAAAGTAATATTAGCGGTGTACAGACCGCCCTTTGGCAGCCCAGTGGTCCCGATCTGCCACTTTTCCAGGCTGCGGGGAAGCGGCTAAAGGCCGCTTCCCCATGGCCTGGAAAGGGCTGTCCTTTGGGCTTCATGCCCCAAGGAGACCCGACAGCAGCAGGGAAAAAGAGAAAGGGGCTGCTTGGCCCCTTTCTCCTTTGTGTCGGTGGCGCAGCCATGTAAAGGCTGCGCCAGTGACACAAACCCAGGAAGGAGCTCCAAAATGGAGCTCCTTCCAGTGCCATGGAAAGGGCACCACAGGCACCCTTCAGCGGCACCAGAACGTCATGTCCACACCGCTCTGTTTGGAGGCAGTGTGGCCGTGACATCATAATGGTGCCACCCATGTGGACAGGGGGACGCAATTTTGTGTGTACTCCATACGTACTAGGGTTGTGGGCGTCTAAAAGAGACGCCGCCAAGCAACCCTAGTACATACGGAGTACATACAAAATGGCCCATTTGTACAGGGCCATATAGCCATTTCATGTAGTTGTCACTGATAGCCCTTACTTTAATAAATGCATTCAAGGGCCCTTCTGAACAACTACAACATAGAATCATAGAATCATAGAGTTGGAAGAGACCACTAGGGCCATCCAGTCCAACCCCCTGCCATGCAAGAAATCCAAATCAAAGCATCACTGACAGATGGCCATCCAGCCTCTGTTTAAAGACCTCCAAGGAAGGAGACTCTATCACCCTCCCAGGGAGTGCATTCCACTGTCGAACAGCCCTTACTGTCAGGAAGTTCCTCCTAATGTTCAGGTGGAATCTCTTTTCCTGCAGCTTGCATCCATTGTTCCGGGTCCTGTTCTCTGGAGCAGCAGAAAACAAGCTTGCTCCCTCTTCAATATGACATCCCTTCAAATATTTAAACAGGGCGATCATATCACCTCTTAACCTTCTTTTCTCCAGGCTAAACATACCCAGCTCCCTAAGTCGTTCCTCATAGGGCATGGTTTCCAGACCTTTCACCATTTTTGTCGTCCTCCTTTGGACACGCTCCAGTTTCTCAATGTCCTTTCTGAATTGTGGCGCCCAGAACTGGACACAATATTCTAGGTGGGGCCTGACCAAAGCAGAATACAGTGGCACTATTACTTCTCTTGATCTAGACACTATACTTCTATTGATGCAGCCTAAAATAGCATTGGCCTTTTTAGCTGCCGCATCACACTGTTCACTCATGTTCAACTTGTGGTCTACTTGGACTCCTAGATCCCTTTCACATGTAGTTTCATTCAGCCAGGTGTCACCCATCCTATATCTGTGCATTTTATTTTTCCGCCCTAAGTGCAATACCTTACATTTCTCTGTGTTGAATTTCATTTTGTTAGCTTTGGCCCAGCTTTCTAGTCTATTCAGGTCATTTTGAATCTTGATCCTGTCCTCTGGGGTATTAGCTATTCCCCCTAATTTGGTGTCATCTGCAAATTTGATAAGTATGCTCCCAATTCTGTCATCCAGGTCATTGATAAAGATGTTGAATAGCACTGGGCCCAGGACAGAGCCCTGTGGGACCCCACTGGTCACTTTTCTCCAGGATGAAAAGGAGCCATTGTTGAGCACCCTTTGGGTTCGGCCGGTCAACCAATTACTAATCCATTTAACAGTTCCTTTGTCTAGCCCACATTTTACAAGCTTGTTTGCAAGAATGTCATGGGGAACTTTGTCAAAGGCCTTACTGAAATCAAGATATACTATATCCACAGCATTCCCTTCATCTACCAAGCTGGTAATTTTATCAAAGAAAGAGATCAGGTTTGTCTGGCATGATTTGTTTCTCTGAAACCCATGTTGACTTTTTGTGATTATGGCATTGCCTTCTAGATGTTCACAGACTTTCTGTTTAATGATCTGCTCCAGAATCTTTCCTAGTACTGATGTCAGACTAACTGGACGATAATTGTTGGGATCCTCTTTTTTCCCCTTTTTGAAGATGGGGACAACGTTTGCCCTCCGCCAGTCTGCTGGGATCTCTCCTGTTTTCCAGGAGTTTTCAAAGATTATTGCCAATGGCTCCGATATTACATTTGCCAGTTCTTTTAATACCCTTGGATGGAGTTCATCTGGTCCCGGAGACTTACATTCATTTAGATTAATAAGGTGTTCCTCTACTATCTCTTTACTTATTCTGTACTGAAATGCCCCTATCCTGTCCTCTGCTCCATTATCCTCAGGTTGAGCAGCATTTGCCTTTTCTGAGAAGACTGAGGCAAAGAAGGTGTTGAGTAATTCTGCCTTTTCTCTGTCTTCTCTTAGCATTTTGCCATCTTCTCCACGCAGTGGCCCTACCGTTTCCTTCTTCTTCCTCTTGCTGCGGACATATCCAAAAAAGCCCTTTTTATTGTTCTTAACCTCTCTAGCAAGCCTGAGTTCATTCTGCGCTTTAGCTTTTCTGACTTTACCCCTACACATGCCTGCTATTTCTTTGAATTCCTTTTTTGTGATTTCCCCCCTTTTCCATTTCTTATACATGTTCCGTTTCAAACTTAGCTCGGTTGAAAGTTCCTTAGTCATCCATCCTGGTTTCTTGAGACACCTCCTGTTTTTCTTTCTCACTGGAACTGTTTGAAATTGTGCCTTCAGTATCTCTCTTTTGAGAAACTCCCATCCGTCCTGAACTCCTTTATCTTTTAGTATTTCTGACCATGGAATTGCCCTCAATACTTTTCTAAGTTTACTGAAATCCGCTCTCCTAAAGTCTAGGATGCGTGTCTGACTATGCCTGGCTTCTCCTTTCCACTGTATTACAAACTCCAGGAGAACATGGTCACTTCCACCTAATGATCCCACCACTTGCACCCCATTAACCAAGTCATCCTTGTTGGTTAGGATCAGATCTAAAATAGCTGCCCCCCTTGTTGCCTCTTCCACCTTTTGGACCATGAAATTGTCTTCCAGGCAAGTGAGGAATTTGCTAGGCCTTGAGGATTTTGCTGAGTTTGACTTCCAACAAATATCAGGATAGTTGAAGTCACCCATCACTACTACATCTCTCTTTTCTGACTGTGTGGTCATCTGTTCTAGAAAGATATCATCCAATTCCTCAGTCTGACTTGGGGGTCTGTAGTAGACTCCCACCGTAACATCCTTGTTGTTTCCCTCCCCTAAGTGTTGGGCAAGACCTCCTTCTAAGAAAATTTTCAAGTGGTACAAAAAGGAGTGTGTTCAATGTAGCCTACATCTTATATCAGGTGTTTATATCCATTTATTGCTACACAGTTATGGTGTTGACTGGTAATATGGTGCAACTGAACCAAGACATCAAACAGGTAACTAAAGGCATGCATACCTCCATGCACAATGTGTAATGCAGACCCATATGCAATTTTGCCAATGGAATAAGCTGGAAAACTTTGTTTGATGTGGAACATCTGCGTTCATCTGAAGGTTGCAAAAGTGGAGAACTATGTGTGAAATTCCACTTTTGCAACCTTCAGGTGAACACAGATATTCCATGTCAGACAAAGTGTTCCATCTGCTTCTGTTGGGGAAATTACACACGGATAAGAGACCCACAGGATTCTGGCCAATGAAAATCTAGATTTATGAAACTGGATATTCAGTTTCCTAGTTTGGGACTCATAACCACATGTATTGTTTTCCTTTTTCCCCCCTGGCCAGTATATATGCTCCCTTTTGGTCCAGCTTTGTTTTGTAGAGACAGTAGTTTCTCTTCACCATCACTAGCAAACCCACAGATGAATGGTTGGAAACTGTGCATGAGAAAAATGGTATCTTTTATGGAAGCTCCTTCTCACAGAGTTGCTCTGAGATTGGGGTGGAAAGTGTGGCCTCAATCCTATACCCTCTCAGTGTAATAACCCCATGTGGACCTAAGCTAAGCTGAGCCATATGTCCTCCCCTTGACTTACTATAAGGGCCCTAAAGCTACTCCACATGGCCGTTATGTTCTTCGTAGCAAGCAGGCAAACTCAGAGGCATGTCTCGCTATGTCTCCAGGGAAATGATCCCAGCATTGGTGAGACCTTTGGATGGCCCTGATGGACCTCAGCACTGATGTTGTCATTTTGTCACTGGGCAGTGAATCCAACCCAGAGTTTAGACCAGTGTTTCCCAGCCTTTGGTCTTCCATTTGTTCTGCGCTTCAAATCCTCAAAGCTCCAGCCAACAGTAAGGAATTAAGGGATCTGAAGTCCAAAACATCTGGAGAACCAAAGGTTGGGAATTACTGGTTTAGATGGAACTTTAAAGGTACTGAGCATATTTTGAGATTGTTTCACTACCTCAGACAGTTTCAGAGGAAAATCTGGAGAGGATTCACTATTTCACTCACAAGGAAGCCACCAGTTGCCAATGTACATCACATTACATTATATCATATATTTACACTTTTCTATGGACACCATCCTATCCTTCAAACTAATAGTGTCCCCTCTAACAGGATTTTTTCCCCTATAGTGAGAAGGCATGACATTCCATCCTGTAGACTGAGTTTAGAACAGGAACATAGTACTGGTTCCCTATGCAGCAATCTTCTTCAGCAATTAGGAAAATAGTGGATCATATTTCATTTGAAACAAATGTATTTTGCATGTCAAAGTAAATTCTGTGTGACAGTTTAAGATCACTTAGCAGAGCTTAGGGATCTCCTCTGACTAAATGGGGCCTTTGGCTGAAATCCAGGTCAAGACGATAATGCATGGGAACAAAGCCAATGTCCAACCACACCTGTGGGAAAAAAACTGTCCTAGTGACATAGTTTTTATGAGAGTATTTCCTTTCTTCATAAGAAATGTTGTTCAATTCAGTCCTGAGTTGTGTGGAAACCCTGTCATAGGCATAGATCTATGACAATGATATCATAGGGTATTCTTTGCAAGATATGCTCAGAGGAGGTTCACCACTGCTTCCACTGAAGCTGAAAGAGGTGGATTGCTCAGAGGGAATGAGTACATTCCCTTTATCATCTCACTTGATAATTATCTTGTTTTATTGCTCATGCTATCTAATAATTTGGGGGACAGGAGGAATCTTAAGAAAGATTAAACAAGGGGATCATCTGACCATTTGCCACCATTTCTTATAATGTACTTTTTAGAATTAATGTCACTGAATGTCCTGTCTTTAGAAGCTGCAAGTACTAAGGAGCAAGTACTACAGTGAGGCAATCACAGGTGAATCAGACCAGTCCAGGACATAACGTGCAGGTTTCCTAAAGTGAGGGGAGGCATAGCGGTGATGTCTCAGCTGTTCCTAAGTCAAGCACAAGAAGCAACCTGTCACAGCTAAACACTAAGGAAGAAAAACACAAGACATGCAACTTAGAGCCAGTGAGTGCAGGGGTCATTTATTTTATATTTATTTTATTTATTAGAGTACATATACCCTGACCTTCAGCCCTAAAGGCTATCAGAGCAGCTTACAATTATTATTTTTAATAAGATGGTACCCTGCCCCGGCTTACAATTTAAAAAGACACGACGCAAAAGGAGAAGGAAATGGTGGTGGGGAGGGGGATGAGGTCCAGCAGTTTTTCTCTCCCTCTGAGGCCTGGACCAAGGCAGATGGACTGGAGGGAGGGCTCTTCTTAGTTCAGGACAGGCCTGATGGAGGGGCAGGGGGAGAGGAGGAATTTCTCATCTTTGCTGAAAAACTGTTTGTGAAAAGGGAGGCGCCTTTGTGGGAGAAATCAGAATGTCACGGGGTGTTTTTTGGTAATAATATCAGGTGGTTACTGGAATACTGAAAGCTACCTTGGTGCAATGGTTTGAGCATTGGATTACAACTCTGGAGATCAGGGTTCAGTTCCCTATTCAGCAATAGGAACCCACTGGATGACCTTGAGTGAGTCACACACTCTCAGCACCAGAAAATCCCATGATAGGTTTGCCTTAGGGTCACCATACGTCAAGGTGCACAACACAAGGTACACCAAACGTTGAAGGTACACAATAACAGCAACAAACTAGATTACTCCTACTTGACTGGTATTCTGCTGAGAACAACGAGAGCCAAATGCAATTGTCATTGGTAGATGTGTTGGTATTTCTAGACTATAGATTTAAACTGGAAATTAGCTCTGTGAGTAGACTTGCATCCTCGCCAAACTACATTGTCCATTAATCTTTGTATAAAGTGTTATAATTACATTTTCAGATCAATATAAGCATATGCGGCGCAGAAGGCATCCCTTGTCTTCATCCCTTGTTTCCCCTACCTGTCTCCAGCTACAGAAACAGGGACCCTCCATTTGGAGAATGCTAGTGCTTCTGCTTCTTTTCTCTCTCTTTCTTCACTTCAAATGAAACATAACAACTAAAAACAGAACTTGTCATGGGGCATTAACTCTGGAGCACTCCAAAACTTATGTTACATGGAGAACAAAATCAATTAGCATTAAGCCCTAATGTAATTGAAGCAGTCTTTTATTTTTCATAACAGGGATGACAATGATTTCCCATCTCTGATTTATTTATACTCAATGAGAGAGGGAAGGAGGGAGGGAAGGAGAGCAGTCATCTTTCAGGATATTACAGCCTTACTTCTGATTTGTGCAAAACCTGAGCTGAGGGCCACAGAACCCAGGAGTAGTAGCAATGTGAAGAGATCTTGCCTGTGTGTCTTTATAGTCAGAGATATGGTGAGATGGTCTGGAGAGAATTTTCACGAAGGTCCAGAATGAGAATGTGATTGCATGGATGACTTTTTTGCTTTGTTGTTTGTGCATTGCTAGTGTATTTTTCCTAAGTACACAGACTGAGAGAGGGAGAGAGAGAGGAAGAGGAGAAGGAGGAACAGAATAAAAGAATAAACTGATTGCTCTCAAAGACACAAACAACCAACCCATCTGATGCTTCTTTTTTGGGGCAGAGCATCCTAATTAAAAAAAAATGTGCTTGTTGTGGTGGGTTAGGATTAGACACAACGTTTTCCTACAAACTGATCCCAGAAAATGTGCTTGTAATTTAAATCTGTGGCAATAACTAGGAACACCAGCAGAAGAACCAAAAAAAGGGGTGATGAAGTCGTGGAAAGAGGGAGACAAGTTATTCCACCCAAACCTCTGTCAGTCCAGTGACACAGCCAAAATGCTAGCACAAAGTTAGGCCTGGATGAAGTTTGTGCTAAATTCCTTGCCCATTCTGACTGGTTAAGGTGGTCCTCCAATAGTCCATGCACCAAAACAGCCAGTAAATATTGTGCATTTACAGAAATGCAAAAATGCAAATTCATTCTTTCCACATAAACAAACGCTGGAAAATATCACCATTTTGCAACAGAACACAAATAAACAAGCAGCAAAAACCTCACTAATATGATTGCTTGTATAGTTGTACAAAAACATGTATGTATACATTGTTTTACAGGATTTTATTGCGAAGGGGTTGGATTTGTAATGGCATTTAGTCAAATACAATAAATGATGGACAGATGGTACCTATCCCCAACCTCCTTTATAACTCTTTTAGGGAAGTAGGCTGACTTTTCATTCACACCATACAACAGAGATAAGAATCACATCAAACAGATGAAAAGCAAACGCTGTGTTTCTAGCCATTCTTGGAAGTCATGCTATAGCACTGGAACAATGGGGGAAAGGGGCTGGTGAACTATGGTCACTGTGCTATCTTGTAATCTTCATGTCCTCTAAATGCCTTCTTCGATTTGCCTCAGATCTCCCAGGAATTCCCCCCTCCTTTCTTACATAAGCGTGGGCCTGCAAATCTTTAGGCACGCTGGTTTTAGCATTGTTGACACTGGGATTTGTCAGGGTCAGAATGAAAAGTTAGTTTCAGTTGGAAAACAGATGGATGTTTTCTCAGTCATTTGCTTGATGTCGCTTTGTGTGGCATATGAGAGTGCTCTGAACTGCGCATAGGCCAGGGCATGGAGCTAACCCAAGATATTCTCTTGTCTGAGGTGCAGCAGAAAATGGTCCCACCCCACTTCTCATCTCAAAGCTCATAGCTATAGCCCAATCACGTAAAATAGGAAATTCACACAAGCATGTCTCTCCCCTTTGTTGGAAGAAACCTATGCATTCTTTCCCCTTTCATTATATAGATAGGGTTTCCTATTTAGGTCTCTCTCTCTCTTTAAGAGTAACTGTCTCTATCTCAAAATTATTATAGTTAGTATATGCCTCTAGCATCACTGCTAGTCTTGTATATTTCTCTCAGTCCTCCTGATATATATATATATATATATATATATATATATATTTAAGATTTATTTATATAGCACTGTAAATTTACAAAGTGCTGTACATACCAACTTAGATAGATAGATAGATCGAGAGAGTTAGGTTAGGATTTTGTTTTTCTTATGTATTTGGAGTAAGTCTTTATTCTTTAAGAAGAAAGATTTAAAATAATAGTCTGACTCACAGTTTTGTTGTTCTGCTGATGAAAGCTGAACTCTAAATTTTTTTTACTTTCATACCTGCATATTTTAATTTCCCTTTAAAAGGGTTAACACCCTGGGAAACTTAAATTGCACCCCACGCCCAGCCTGCCTAAATACCCTAAAGGCACCAGATCCCATCTGATCTTGGAAGCTAGGAAGGGTCAACCTTGCCAGTACTTGGATGTGAGACCAACAATAAATTTCAGATGCTGTGGAATATTGTGTCCAGTCCTGGGCACCATAATTTAAAAAGGATGTTGAGAGACTGGAGCATATCCAAAGGAGGGTGACTAAAATGGCGAAGGGTCTGGAAACCATGTCCTATGAGGAACGACTTAGGAAGCTGGGGATGTTTAGCCTGGAGAAGAGAAGGTTAAGAGGTGATATGATAGCCCTGTTTAAATATTTGAAGGGATGTCATATTGAGGAGGGAGCAAGCTTGTTTTCTGCTGCTCCAGAGACTAGGACCTGGAGCAATGGACACAAGCTCCAGGAAAAGAGATTCCACCTCAACATTAGAACAAACTCCCTCGGAGTGTAGTGGAACCTCCTTCCTTGGAGGTGTTTAAGCAGAGGCTGGATGGCACTCTGTCAGGGATGCTTTGATTCTATGATTCGGTAGGCTATATTTCAGAGGAAGGAACTGGCAAAACCACCTCTGAGGATTCCTTGCCTAAGAAAACCCTAAGAAATTAATGAGGTTGCCATAAGCAACCTGGAATACTGTGTCCAGTTCTTGGCACAACAATTCAAGGAGGATGTTGAGAAGCTGGAGCATGACCAAAAGAGGTCAACCAAATGGTATAATAGAATCACAGAGTTGGAAGAGACCCCAAGGGCCATCCTGTCCAACCTCATTCTGCCATGCAGGAACTCTCCATCAAAGCCTCCCCAACAGATGGCCATCCAGCCTCTGTTTAAAGACCTCCAAGGAAGGAGACTCCACTACACTCCGAGGGAGTGTGTTCCATGGTCAAACAGCCCTTACTGTCAGGAAGTTCCTCCTAATGTTGAGGTCATTGTTCCATGTCCTCGTCTCTGGAGCAGCAGAAAACTAGCTTGCTGTCTCCTCAATACGACATCCCTTCAAATATTTAAACAGGTCTATCATATCACAAGAAAGGGTTTGTTTTTTGGGGGGGAGTGCGTGCCAGTTGACAATTTTCCTCATGGGGTGCAGAAATATCCTTAATTATTAAGGATGAGAGAACAAAATGTGTGTATTCTTATCATATTAAAGTGTAGAAAGTGTTTTTCAGCCAAAAAAGAGTATTGTTTAAATATGAATAGTATGTCCAAAGTCTAAAAATAAAAAGCATTGTAAAATGTGACATAGAAAAAGTCTCTGAGCATGTGATGGTGAACGCTGTACAACAGGAATGCTCCCAATTAGGGAAACAGAACTGGAATTAATCTAGATGAGACAAATAATTTGTTCGTTTCAACATTTAACCTTATCATCTCTTCTCATTAAGATGTGGTACATGATAGCACTTTCAAATGATCAGGTGCATTTGAAATGTCACTTGGAGAGAATGAAAAGTCATTTCTGCCAATCTTGTAAATATGGTTAATTACAAATTAATCAACGTCTTTTCCAGAAGAGATTAAAAATAACTCTGTGATCTCAGTTAAAGGTGTTGATGGATTAATTGGCTTTCTCAATATCGCAATATCTTTTCATTGCAGACAAAACAAAAAGGACAGGTTTTTGTCTAGGTCATGGGAAATATCATCTTTGGGCAAATGAGGACCCAGCCTCTTTCACTGTAAGGCAGGTAAATCTGTATATCATCTGAATGAATTCAGGCTATAGACAATAGTTATCAAATCGTACTAGTGATAAGTGAGCCGGGATCATTTGGTTGGTTCAGAAATAAGCCAAAATACTGAAGAGCTCCTCCAGATTCAGCAAAAATGTTGCAAGGCTTTAGCATTTATTGCTGTAATCCTCAGTTATTCTTGTTTAAAAAAATATTCAAACAGTGGCTAGCATCCATCACCCACAACAACTGACTGGCTTTTAAGATGGATTTCAGGGGCTGGTTCAGGAAAAGGAGTATAACTACAATATTGTAGCTACACCTCTGATGCAGGATTTGGGGGTGCATCTACATTGTAGAAATAATATATTTGGGCACCCCTTTAATTATTATTGTTCCATCCTACAGAATCCTGAGGTATTTCAGGAGTTGATCAGGAAAAGGAGCAAAACTACAATATTGCAGCTACACCTTCATCAGGATCTGGGTGTGCATCTACATTATAGAAATAATGCATTTTGACACCACCTTAACTGTTGTGGATTCATTTTACAGAAACCTCAGATTTGTAGTTTTGTGAAGCACTGGTACTCTTTGTCTGAAAAGGCTAAAGACCTTGTAAAACTACAAATCCTAGGATTCCATAGGATGGAGCCACAGTACTTCAAGTATTATCAAACTGTGTTATTTCTACAGTGGAGACGCACCCTGGGCCAACATTTCTGTTGTCCAGGATTATTTTATGGTATCTCCTCATATCAACTGGAATATTTTCTTCCCACTTTTGAGTGGGTTTCTTTTTAATTCTAAGACATATTAGAATAAAATGTTCCTTTTCTCTCCTCCTCCTTTATTTTTTTAAAAAATCATTGTAAAGTGATTGTGCTATAGTGCAACGAATTGGCACGTTTGCACAACAACCCTACAAGTCAAACACATGCACACACACACACACACACACACACACACACACAAACACACAATAAGAGAAGATAAAAACTGCCAAACCATAGGAGCCCCTCAGTCCTCTCACAGTACCAAAAAAACAGACAGAGGGAGGTTGGTACAGTAGCATCTTACTGGATACTGGTTGGTGGCAAGGACACCCTGGGGCTCATTCTGCTTGCTGCTGAACATAGAGAAAACAAGGATTAGCCTTCACTCCCAGTGTAAACTTGGTCCTTCCTCCTTGCTCAAGAAAGCCCAGAATGAGTCAGGATAAACCAGTATTTGGGGAGATGGAGCTGCACTAAGCAGTCTCTTGGTTATTGTTATTCACCGGGATGGAGGTCTTCTGGAAGCAGGAACTGATACCTCCTTTCGCAAGGTCTGAAAAAGCACATTTGTAGGTATAAATCCAGGTACTGTATATGTGGGTTTGTAAACAGCAGGATGCCAGTCAGTGTGTGTCTCTCTGATGCTATGTTTTGTGGCCGGCAGTCCTTCCAGATTCCCCAAACTTCCACTTGTATGCCCCCCAAAAGGGGGGCTGTTTGGCTTCTCCTGGCATCTTCCAGGAGAGACAATGCACCTTTCAGATAACTTGCAAGTCCTCCCTGCTCTGTTTAATATCAGAAAAAGGGAAGGACCTTTTGAAAGCAAGAAATGGGCATTCTGCCACTTCCACTTACTGATGTTATTTCCCATTTTTGCAGTTCTTGATTCATAAGGTCATTATAAGTTTAAGTTGACCTGATGACCATTAACATCCCAAACAATGTCTTGCTAAGATCTGCTGGGGAGCACTACACTTTGTGAAGATGTGGGAGAGGGCTTTCTTTGTTGTGGTTCTTTGGAAATAGCAATAGCATTTACATTTCTATAGCACTTATCAGTGAACTCAGCAGTCTCTAAGCACTTTAAAGTCTATAAGCCAATTCCCCTCAACAAGCTGGGTACTCATGTTACCAACCTATGAAAGGATGGAAGGCTGAGTCAACCTTGGATAGGCAATGTCTGGTTTGAATCACAGAGTTGGAAGAGACCGCAAGCAAGGACCATCCAGTCCAACCTCCTTCTGCCATGCAGGAAGTCTCAGTTAAAGCATCCCTGACAGATGGCCATCCAGCCTCTGTTTAAAGATCTGCCCAGTCAACACTGGCATTGGCTTCCTTTCTGCATCATATTGCCCCCCTTGGCTCTCCGTTGGAAGGAGGGCTAGTGACATTATGGCTTGACTTTATGTCTAGTGGATTGTGGGGTTTGCACTGATTGTTGAATTTAAAAAACAACATGTTAAATCCTTTCAGACTGTTTTAGTGTTTGCATTGAGGTACTTCACTGTGAAATCTTTTTGTCTTTTGGCCAAATATTTTAATAAGTACAGTAAAAGAATAACTTTGATGACATTCTCTTATCAGTCTTGGGGATTTTCTTTCTCTTCTTGCAACTACGACAACAACCAGCAACAGAAAATAATTTAAAAGTAGTGAGTAGCAGAAGCAGCAGTATAACTAATTACTTTCCAGCACTACGGCTTGTAACAGCAATTCAACACACGGTAAGGAGTAATAGGAAAAAATTTCTTTCAAAGTAGCTTTCGATGCTTGGCTTTTTGCTCTTCCAAGTACATTTTCATGAGCTATATACTCACCTCCAGTGATTTCTCATTAATTCCCATGCCCTAGCTATTGACTTCTTTATTTGTCTCTTGATTCAGTAGCCCATCCAATAGGGTTTTTATTGTTCTCAGACTCATTAGGTGCCAGCAGCTTTTATGCATATAGTGGTTATGGCCAGGATACAATTGTGTTTCCATATATAAATATTAATATAGGATAATGAGGCTTACCACAAATTGCAATGTTCTGAAGGCTCTTAAATCTCTGGAAATAATCCACTGGCATGAAAGAGAAGAAGGAGGAGGAGGAAGAGGAGGATAAAACACAAAACAAGCAGAGATTGATTTAAGCCAAGATGCATTTAAAACTAAGGCAGGGCAGGTTTTCAATTAAAGTACAGGGAGAACCTCAGTCCAGTTCATTTTATTGCAAGAATTTACCAAAAAAAACCCTGCTTTCTTTAACTTCACTTTCACATGTAAAATAATACCACAGATCTCCCCATCAAAACCACCAAGGCTGCATCTACACTATACAAATAATGCCATTTGACACCGCATTAACTGCCGTAGCTCCATCCTACATAATCCTGGGATTTGTAGTTTTGTGAGGCACTAGCACTCTTTGGCAGAGAAGGCTTTGTTGTTGGAAACTGCCCTTGAGTCAGCCCCGATTCAAGCTACTCTGTGGATGAGACATCCCCAATACTCCCAGCTTCAAACTATGAAATTCTGGAATTTGTAGTTTTATAACATCTTTAGTCTTCCCTGCCAAAGAGTGTTGGTGGGCCACAAAACTACAAATCCTTGGATTCTGTAGGATGGAGTCATGACCTTTAAAGTGGTGTCAAACTGCATTATTTATACAATGTAGATGCACTCCAAGTGATTCCTCCCCAGCTATGATGTTGTCAATTGACCAAGCAGTGCACACAAGTTGTGACTCTATAAATCATCCCTGCAAATCCTGAGCACAATTGATCAAAGTATGCATGGCTGTGCCTACCAAAAAGAATGGCCAACAATATACTTTCATGGAGATCTGTATCAACTGATTTAGCTGTTCAGCAATGTTCACAGTTAAGCTACTGTTCCTCCCAGCCAGATGGTAACATCTACAAATGCGTTTGACACACTTATGTTCAATACTAACCAGTGTTTTCTATCAGTACTGGATGAGGGTGAACAAATTGAAGTATAATCCAGACAGAGGTGCTCCTGATGAGTCAAAAGGCAGATTAGGAAATAAAGATTCAGATTAATCACAAGTGATCTGGATGGGGTTACACATCCTCTGAAATCTCAGGCTCGCACCTTTGGTGTACTCCTGGATTCATCCCTGCGCCTTTGATGCTCAGGTTTCAGCAGTGCATTTGCACAGTCCAGACTAATGCATCAGCTGTGCACATTCCTAGACAAATCAGATCTGGTTATAGTGCCATGAATAGATCCCTGTTGGACTACTACTAACCTCTATATGGGGCTGCCCTTGGAAGCTATTCAGACACTTCAACTGGTACAAAAATACTGTGGCCAGAATGCAGACCAGGTTAAGTTACAGGGAACATATGACTTTCTTGTTGAAACATCTTCACTAACTATTGGTTGTTTTTTTTTTTTAATGGACAAAATTCAAAGTGCTTGTTATGGCCTGGTTTAGATTCAGGGTATCTAAAAGATTGCATACATCAGTCTATATGAATCTCCCTATATGAATCTGCCAGTGCCTTAAGATTCTCAGAGAAGAGATTTCTCTTGGTCCCAACATCATCACAAGTAATCTGGTCAAGACAATGGAGAGAGCCTTCTTGGTAGCTGCTCCAAGGCTGTTGAATTCTCTTCCATGGGAGTCTGGCTCTGCTCTCCTTTCGCTAGTAGGTAAATATCTTTCTATTCAAGCAGGAACTTAGGGATGAATCATAGAATCATAGAGTTGGAAGAGACCACAAGGGCCATCCAGTCCAACCCCATTCTGCTATGCAGGAAATCCAAATCAAAGCATCCCCGACAGATGGCCATCCAGCCTCCGTTTGAAGACCTCCAAGGAGGAAGACTCCACTACACTCTGAGGAAGTGTGCTCCACTGTCGAACAGCCCTTACTGTCAGGAAGTTCCTCCTAATGTTGAGGTGGAATCTCTTTTCCTGCAGCTTGCATCCATTGCTCCGGGTCCTAGTCTCTGGAGCAGCAGAAAACAAGCTTGCTCCCTCTTCAATATGAAGAAAGTGTTGAGTAATTCTGCCTTTTCTCTGTCTTCTGTTAGCATTTTGCCATCTTCTCCATGCAGTGGCCCTCCCATTTCCTTCTTCTTCCTTTTGCTGCGGACATATCCAAAAAAGCCCTTTTTGTTGTTCTTAACCTCTCTAGCAAGCCTGAGTTCATTCTGTGCTTTAGCTTTTCTGACCTTATCTCTACATATGCTAGCTATTTGTTTGAATTCCTCTTTGGTGATTTCCCCATTTTTCCATTTCTTATACATGTTCCGTTTAAAATTTAACTGAGCTGAAAATTCCTTAGTCATCCATCCTGGTTTCTTGCAACACCTCCCATTTTTCTTTCTCACTGGAACTGTTTTAATTTGGTCCTTCAGTATCTCCCTTTTGAGAAACTCCCATCCATCTTGAACTCCCTTCTCTTTTAGTATTCCTGACCATGGGATCACCCCCAGTATTTCTCTAAGTTTACTGAAATCCACTCTCCTGAAGTCTAGAATGTGTGTTTGACTATGCCTGGCTTCTCCTTTCCACTGTATAACAAACTCCAGGAGAACATGTTCACTTCCACCTAAGGATCCCACCACTTGCACACCATTAACCAAATCATCCTTGTTGGTTAGGATCAGATCTAAAATAGCTGACCCCCTTGTTGCCTCTTCCACCTTTTGGACAATGAAATTGTCTTCGAGGCAAGTGAGGAATTTACTAGACCTTGAGGATTTGGCTGAGTTTGACTTCCAACAAATATCAGGGTAGTTGAAGTCACCCATCACTACTACATCTCTCCTTTCTGAGTGTGTGGTCATCTGTTCTAGAAAGGCATCATCCAGTTCCTCCGTCTGACTTGGGGGTCTGTAGTAGACTCCCACCATAACATCCTTGTTGTTTCCCTCCCCTTTAATTTTTATCCAGATGCTCTAAACCTGGCTTCCAGGATTGATGTCCTGGATCTCTTCACTGTTGTAAATGTCCCTGACATATAGGGCTATTCCTCCTCCTTTCCTGTTTGGCCTATTTCTCTTAAATGAGTTGCTTGCAGAAAATCATTTCATTGTGTGCTGGATTTTTATCCTTATGGTTATGTTTTAGAATGATTTTACAGTTGTAAAAATGTAATGGGAGTTTGATATGACAATCTATTCAATTGTGTTTAACTTTATACCATCTTGACAATATAAGGACAACAACCACAACATATTGACCAAATGCAAGGCTATGGCTAACATCATCATTTCCCTCTCCTCCCGTATGATTTTTAACACCTTTGATGGAGCTTTGAGAACCTGCAATATGTACACTGTGCATTTTGGTTGGTCCCATAAAGGTATCACTGTTTTGTGGATTTTGGATGATAGTACTTTTTAATATTAGATTTTTAAAAATCTGTTTCTTGTTCTGTTAAACCATCTTGAGTCCCATGCTGGAAGAAAGGTGGGATTAAAATAAAACAAAATAAAATATGCCAAATTTGTTTGGGGGATGAATACATCTAGGATCTCAGCAAGATAAGGTAGATGAGAATGGACTGTTCCATTCTATGGGGAAATTATCAGAATCAATTGCATTTATCACAGCTTGAAGGACAATCCAGCCCACTTGTGTTTTTAGGAGTGATTTCAATGTGATTGCTGTTTTCGACCCTTTTTGAACTGCTTCATCTCCCCCTGATGTCTCCCCTATGAAGAAGAAAAATGTCATTTTAATACTTCCCTGAAGCAATGGAGTGATTTGCCTCAGCCAAAAAAGCTTTCTGTCCTGTTGGATACAAATGGGTTACCAGAACTCCCCATGACTTCTTCAGATTCGTTGGAGAGAAAACAGTTGTCTAGTTCAAAGAGGAAAGCCAATTCAAGGTACTGCTGTTATGCAACTGATGTGCCCAGCGTTGTCCTGGAGGAAGCCAAATGAAGCTGCACTTTTTGAATGTTCATTTAAGAAAGTTTATTTTGGTTAACCGTCTGCAAGCAATTCTAATAATAGAAGAAAATGTATGAGGCATTCCCAATGCTTCACTGAAGCTATACAAGAAAGGAAATCTAATCAGTACAGAATGTTTTTCAGTTATTTCAAATAATAAAAAATGGGTTGGATTTAAGCATGTAAAAAATACAGTAAGCCTTTGGGATCCTCTGGGTTCCAGAACAAGCTTTTCAAAATTAAATAATCATTTACAACAGGAATGCTCATTTATGGAACACCTAAAGAAATGTCAAAGGCAAGAAAGAGGAATGGCATGAAAGCTCAGAGATGTTTGATTCTATGTTCTTGTATTGTTTACTTTGCAACGTCTTTGTATGGTGATATAAGTATGGTTTGGTAGTATCCTTTTTGTATTATCTGTTTTGGTTTATTTATGTATGGAGATGATATATGGAACTACATATGTATTTTTAAATATTTAAAATACGTACAAAAAATAAGTTGACTTAAAGGTCATCTGACCTTTCCAATTTCATGATTATGGCCTCTCCATAATTGATTTTGTAATAATTAAAAAATAGCAAAATATTTGCACCCCAAAATAACACAGGGTTTGCAGGGTTATGCAAATGCAATGATGCTCAGTAGGCCTTGTGCAGAATTTTGGCAGGGATAGCATTTCCTGTCATACATATTTAGTATCATCAAGAAAACACATCTCATAGAACCCCCTCCATTTGTTCTTGCTGCCTTTTATGCCTCAGGGCCCCCCAGAACAGCTGCAGCTGATGAGATTCTTACCTGGTAAGATGTCTCCAAGGTGTGCTAGGAAGTTGTAACTGTCACCATGTGGTTAAATGGTGTCTGTAACCATGCATATTTCATATATAGCCCACAATGAAATTTAAACCATCAACCCTTCCTTCTTATCCAGAGTGGAAAAGAAAAGCCAAACCACTTTAAAACAGCTTATATAAATCTAACCTACAGCACTTGACAAAAAAAAAAATCACTTTGACTACTTTGAAAAGGCTGAAGAGAACGTTCCTTTTAATGACCTTTTATGAAACGTGAAAGCCAATGTGATATGCATATTTTCCTGAGATGGTCTACTATTAAATAAAAAATAAAAATGCCTAGTCCTCAATATCCTTCTCTTCCACAAGGCAGCTTGACATGGCATGAATAGAATTTGGCAGGTTGGAAAGCCCTAGTGAAACTCAAGAGCACAAGGAGGAACTCTGAAAATTGGAAGACACTTCAGCTATTTTTGAAAATATCTCTTTTGGTTGGAGCCAGAAAAAGTGATGAGGAAGAAGCTTTGGTGGAAGTGCTAAGCTGATTGTCCAAAAATTAAAAAATATTTCCATTTCGAATTCAAGCATCAGGCATGGCTCAGATAGTTATATGGGCTGGCATTCTGTATTGCAATTATAGATTCATAACCTAGTGTTATGCATCCAGAGCTGCTTTGTATTCATTAAGACTTGCTAGTGATTATCATGAGTCCAAAACACACTGCAGTTTGTGACTGCTTTAACTGCCCTGGCTCGATGCTAGGGAATTCTGGGAAATGCAGTTATGTGAGACAGTTAGCCTTCTCTGTCACAGAGCTCGGGTGCCACAATAAAGTACAATTCTCAGGATTCCCTAGCATTGAGCCAGGGCAGTTAAAATAGACTCAAACTGAATTATTTCTGAGGTGTGTTTTGGACCTTGGAGAGCCAACATGCTGAGTGTTGAACTAGTGCCCTGGGAAACCAGGATTCAGATCCCTGCTTGGAGTAATGTGTCCCTTCCATACATGTCAAAAACATAAAATAAATGAAGGAGAGGGAATGACAATGAAGCACATTGTCATAAAATAACCTTATCACTAAAGCTTTAACTTTAAAAGGAAGAGTTACATGCTCTAAACAGCAGCAGATGGCAAGATGAATGACAAAGCCCATCCGCTGCTGCTTTTACTAGTTGGTGTCCGTGGGCCTCAATCAGAGTAGTCATCAGAGCCACCTAACCTGTGATAAAGAAAATGAGAACCATCTGTTTTGCAGGTGATATCATCTTATGGGCCCTGTGAGCCTTTCCTGCCTTGATGGGAATGAAAAGAAGCCAGCTGGTTAAAGTGAAAGCCAGCATGGTGCAGAGATCTGATGTTGGACTAGGATTCTAGAAGACCAGTCATGGGAACCCACTGTCACTAACAGGATCCTGCCCATGATGATCAGTATATTTTCCAAATGGATACACATTGTCAAACCTTTTTTTTTCCTTCTTCCACAAAATGTATTCCAGGATTGGAAAAGTACAGAATTCTTAATGCATACACCATCTAGTCCAAGAGGTGCAGAATCAGGGAAATCTATCTATCTGTCTATGAAGATTGAATGAGCTTGTTTTCTGCTCCTCCAGGGACCAGAAGAAGAACTAACAGAGTCAAACTACAATTCCATCTAAACATTAGGAATAACTTCTTTACTGTAAGAGCTGTTTGACCCTGAAAGAGACTTCTTTCAGAGGGTGGGTTTTCTTCTTGGAAGGTTTTTAAGCAAAGGTCAGATGGATATCTTTCAGGAGTTCTGTAGTTATGTGTTTCTGCATAGCAGAGGGATGGAGTAAAGGAAGGGAAAGAGAGGATTGAGACTAATTGTAATTGTCACCTAACACACATGGCTCTTAAAAATTAAGAGCCTCTCAGGGGGGGAAAAGGTAGAGGTAACCGAAATTCAGTGCATGAAACAGGGGTGAATGTAAAAAAACACCCAAACTCATATTCACAGTCTTGAAGGGTGATGGACTCTCCATCTTTCAAGGTCTAACAGTGGAATAAATTGTCTTGGAGGATGGGGATCTTTAAACAGAGTTTAGATTGGCCATGTTTCAGAAGTGCTTTAGTTGTGATTTACTCTATGGCAGGGGGTTGGACAAGATGACCCTTGGGGTCTCCTCCAGCTCCAAGATTATCTATCTGTCTATCCATCTATCTATTGCTCAGTGGAACAAATTTCTGACACAACCCTAACCAGGGTCTTGCTCAGAAGACAGAGCTGATTCCCTTTCCAAATGGAAGGAAAACCCAAAATGAATTTCTGATAAAAACAGTGAGACAGCTCTGGGCTATTTGAGCTTAACAGAGCGAGCTTCGCCAGAAGAGGCATTTGACAAGCCCAGGGAAATATTACTCTCAAGTAAATTCACATGAGCTGTGTTTCCTTGGCAATTACTAGACTGTGCACACACAATTAAATTTCCAGCTTGAAATAATAAGCCATATTTAATATTTAATGCACATTTCTCCTTCCTGCCAACAACAGGGTTTAATAGATTTTGAATGAAGTTGTCAGTAAATGCAAGAGAATTGGAGGGGCTGAAATCTGCTGAATGTTGCCCATGAATTCAGCTAAAACAGACGTTCTCTGCATGCCAAAAGTATGTGAAAAAAGAATACAAATGCAGTTTGTTTGTTCTGTATTATAAACTGCTGTAATTACGCTGAAAAAGGGATGCTAATATTTGACTATTTCATCATTGCAAATGAAGATGAATAGTTTCCACCATTTTCTCCACACTGCAGAGAAAAAAAGTATTTTTTGCACAGTTCTTGCCCCACATTCACACATCCAATGTGTTCAGAAAATTATTCTGCACAGAAGTACTATTTCCTTTTTCTCTGAGAATTGTGAAGGTGTGTGCTAAAACTCACTGCTTTTCAGGCAGCTATGTGTGTTTTTCATGGAAGATGGCTGTTTTTTATGCAAAACCCAGCAATCTTGCACAACAAATCTCTTGCACAATAAAAAAGAAGAGCAGCCTTACACCTCAAAACTATATGAATAATATTTTTTGTGTGTGCAAGATTGCTGGGGTTTGTATAGAAAACAGCAATCCTGCACACACAAAAACCAAACATGGCTGTCTGAAAATAATATTTTGTTTCTTTCTTTCACTCCTCCACATACACAATTCTCATTCAAAGCATTAAAAAAACAAACCTATTTCGATATCCTGGAAGTGATATGTTTCCCAGCCCAAATCTAGGCAATACTGAAGCTAATGGGTCAATGGTTTTTCTCATTATAATCATAGAATCATAAGAGTTGGAAGAGACTTCAAGGGCCATCCAGTCCAACCCCATTCTGCCATGCAGGAAACCTAAATCAAAGCATCCCCAACAGATGGCCATCCAGCCTCTGTTTAAAGACCTCTAAGGAAGGAGACTCCACTACAGCTTCGTATGTTTACACAGATCAGTTTCTGTGCTTCATGTTGTTGCTGTATACCTTAAAATTGTTTCCAGTTTATGCTGACTCTAAGGCAAACCTTAGAGTCAAAACCCAGGGGCACAAAACTATGCCCTAGAGCTGCTGCAGTTGGCCATTCCTGTTTGAGGACAAGCCTGAGGCTACATATGTCAAGAAGGCTCCAAGTGACTGCAGAAACTAGCAACCACTACATAACTTGATAAGAGCCATTACCCATCCCTTCTGAATGCCACGTGCTGACTAAATTGGTCACCAGTTGGCTCAGTGGTGTCCCTCACTGTCCCTCATTGGTTTTTCAAATCTGCAAAGAAACTGGATGCTGCAGAAGAGCGGATGAAGAAGTGGGCAAGTAGAACATTGCTCTTCACACATAGCAGATAGATGTTACCATAGGAGCTAACAGAACTAGTGGGTGGGAAAAATATGGCCCATTTTAGACCCAAGAAAGAACTTTTCCCAAGAGAAAGTGACATGGAATTTGAAGCTTCCTGATAGAACCAAGGCATCCTAGGAGTAAAATACAGGGGTCAACAGAGTGATGTGACTGCTAAAAAAGTTAATATGATACTAGGCTGCATCAACAGAAGTGTAGTGTCTAGACTGAGAGGAGTAACAGTACCCTCTATTCTGCTTTCGTCAAACCTCACCTAGAATACTGAGTCCAGTTCTGGGCACAACAATTCAAGACGATATTGACAAGTGGAGTATATCTAAAGTAGGGTGACCAAAATGGTGAAAGGCCTGGAAGTGACTTAGGGAGCTGGATATGTTTAGCCTGGAGAAGGTTAAGAGGTGACATGACAAGCCATCCTTAAATATTTGAAAGGATGCCATATTGAGGAAGGAGAAAGCTTATTTTTTGCTGCTTCAGAGACTAGGGCACAGAGCAATGAATTCAAACTACAGGAAAAGAGATTCCACTTAAACATTAGAAAGAACTTATTGATGGTAAGAGCTGTTGGATAATGGAATATGCTGCCTTGGAGTGTGGAATAGTGTGGTCGAGTCTCCTTCTTTGGAGGTTTTTAAACTGATGGATGGCCATCTGTTGTGAGTGCTTTGATTGTATTTCTGCATGGCAGGGAATTGGGCTGGATGGTCTTTGTAGTCCCTTCCAACTCTGAGATTGTTTGAATCTATGATACAAAGAGAACATCTTAAATGTGGCAAAAATCCTTCCATCTTTGGCATTTCTAAGCTAAAAATATAATTTTTAGGAGGTATGGTGGGGATGCAGCTTTCCAGAGTCCTTTGGGTGGCATTATGGTCCTGTAATCCCTGCCAACTGCTACGCCTGAACCAGCTTATGCATCATTTCTCAGAGCCCAAAATAAGCTTGTAATATGGTCTGTCTCTTTCTTCCATCTTTGAATCATTTGAAAAACAAGGAGATTGATTGATGCCCTGTTACATATTTATTACTTGAAAGTCTGAGATTGCATTGTGAGGGCCTTTCAAGTGATGAGCAACGTCATGACCTGGTAGGCTTATCCCACATCAAGGTAGCAGCTCAAAGTATCAGGCAGAAAAGTCACAGCTATTACATTTTAATGTTTGTGGCATCAAATACAAATGGCAGGCACATGAATGTGCAAAGCTGCCTTGTACTGAGTCAATCCACTGAGCCCATTTTTGTCTACTTTGAAAGACATCAGCTTCTCAAAGTCTCAGGCAGAGAAGATATTATCTAAGACAGGGGTGGAGAACCCATGGTCCTCCAGGTTCTGATGAACTACCACACCCATCATGCCTCACCATCAGCCAAGCTGAAGGAGGTTTTGGTCAGGCTCATGAGGGCTTGGTTGTAGCTCCTCCCTTTATGGTGATACTGTTTATAGTACTTATGCATCTTATGGTGATGCTACACCATTATCCACTATTAGCCATGGTGGTTGGTCCTGATGGCAGATGCATTCCAAAACATTTGGATGCTTGTTCCTACATAGATGTTGAATCTGGGGCAATCTAAATACCACGTCGATGCTGTAGAAATGAGTTGCCACCCATCCCTACTGAGATGCAGAGATCACCGTAACAACTCTTGGTCCAGGCCTCAGAGGGAGAGAAGAACTGCTGGACCTCATCCCCTTCCCTACCACCATTCCCTTCTCCTTTTGTGTCATGTCTTTTAGATTGTAAGCTTGAGGGCAGGGAACCATCTAATTAAAAATAATAATTGTAAGCCGCTCTGATAGCCTTTAGGGCTGAAGGATGGGGTATAAATACCATAAATAAATAAATAAAGTGAGCATATGTATGTGTATACATTCCTACATGGCAGGGAGTTGGACTGGATGGTCCTTGTGGCCTCTTTCAACTCTATGAGTCTATGGTTTCTTGTCTACTTATTGTTTAGATTTGTTTATTGTTGCTACAGTGATTCTTCTTATTTTAGCACCCTTTTCTGGCCAGGGACAGGCCACATCCCTGTCTAATGTTCTTCAGATTTCAAGTTCAAGACTTGTTGCTAGCCAGAGCCATAACTTGTGACCATCCAAGTCAAGACTTGACTTATAATGCTGATGGCTATGAACAGATGGCAGTCGCTTTCTACTCATTCCCATCACATTTCCTCAGTTCTAGTTTCATTTACTTCTTTTTCCTTGGCAATTGCTCAGCACCTCCTGGCAGCCAGACAATGTTGACATGGAGGTTTTCCAACTGTCTGAGCTCCAAAGCCCTGCTGACTGCTATGATGCAATTCAGGTTGCACCTGTAAGGAAGCTAGATGCTGGGGCAAGGTGACCCTAGGCAGCAAGTCTAGTCAACTCCAAGGTTTACCTATAATTTCCTTTCTTGTCATTTGTATCCTTCAGTTTGAGTCCTACCTTCTGAAAGAGGAGAAAACAATCTTGTTCCACCATGCTACTTCTCTCATTGGGACAGGTCAGGATTATTCCAGGCCTTGTAATTTCAAGGTGATAAACTTGTGACTTGGTGAAAAATTTGAGATGTAGGAACTTGTGATATCACACTGGCTGGCCCTGGTGATGTTACAAGGTTGACATTACATGGAGCAGTTCCCGATGATGTTATTCAGCACAATACATTAAGGATCAGCCACTGTTGCTCAAAGCATGTTGTTCAAATAAAAAACACCATGCACAGCAAATGAGGAAAATATATTCATCTAATTTTTTTCTAAGACAGTTCTCTTGCCCTGAGATTCCTTTCTTGGCCTGTGGACTGCAAAAGAAGGGCTAGTCCCTGAGATCTGGGAATGCTATATGGACAGAAGGGCCTTGGAGATCTCTGACCTTGCTAAGCTTATTTACTTCATTGGATGTTTGTGACAGAGAGCAATCCTTTCTTAAAAGTCATATTCTTAAAGCCTAGAAAGTACCCCATTGCTGTTTCTCAACCGGTAATTCTTCCTGGCAGTTTGATGGCTCATCATACTCCTCTGTTGAACCAACAAAGCATCATTCCTCTGCAAACTTCTTCAGATAGACATACAGTATATATATACCAAAGGCAATGGATGCTTAAGCGTGTGCTCAATAGAACATCTATTCCTTTTGGGATACTTTGGATATGAAGTTTCCTGGCTCTTCAGATTATTGGGTTTGGTGTAGGATGAATTTAGAGCAACATATCCCAGACTCATTTACTATTCTGAGTCAGAGGAGAACTTCAGAGGGAAAATATGTTAGGCCTTTCTAAACAAGTGGTTATTATAAGTGGCAAAATGTGCTAAACAATTAGTAGGAACAATGGAGAAATTCAGTATTTGTTAATACTAGTATGAGCTAACCTGCTCTCAACTTCCAGGACTAATTTGCAAATCGGAATTTAGTTATCTGCTCAGTTTGTGCTTCATCAATCTTCTATTGCCATTGTTTATTCATTTCAGGATGTGAATGGGAGAATGCCCCTTTACTGGCCAGATTGGGGCTGCAGCAAACTCATGCCATGGCCCCGATCTGGCCTCTGGAGAGCGCAAAAAGGATCCACTCCAAGTGATGGACATCTGTCCTGCCAGCAATTGGGGTGCAGCAGGACAGTGAGTGCGGCTAGACACCGTACCGCACTATACTCTTATAGCACTGCTATTCCACTTTTACTGCTCTGGCTGCCTCCTGTTGCATTTTGGGGTTTGTAGTTCAGTGAGGCCTAAGAGCTCTCTGGCTGAGAAATCTAAATGCCCCTCCTGAAACTGCAAACCCCAGAATGCATCAGGAGGCAGCAAGAGCAGTTACAGTGGAATAGCAGAGCTATAACAATGTAGTGCAGTAATCTAGAAAGTCAATCAGAAGGAGGACCTTGAACACAATTCCATCTCGCACTGCAGATCACTGGTAGGAGAAGGCTAGAAAGGCTATTCTGCTGTGCCCCAATTCCCAGATGAACAGGCCTCTACCCTTGGCATAAAAGCTGGCTGGTCAAGCCATGAGACAGTACTTAATTACACATTTGTAACTAAGTTATACATTCATAACTATATTGGTGATGTAGGATCTCAGGCACTAAGTCTAACAAATGAGGAAAAAGAAAAAAGATACAAACAGACTTTCCAAAGCCTCACTCTTCCCTTGAGATTCCTCTTCTTCACTCTAAAATCTGGAGGGTCCAGGCACTGAGATCTGGGAACCCTAGAGAAGTAGGAAAAAATATCTCTGCATCTACTTTCTCAAAACTATGAATAATTTTATGCACTTTGTTCTCTTTTACTTACCTTTTCTCTAAACTAAAAAAAGAAATGACACATTAAGGTAGAACAAGGCAAAATGTTCTTTTGAATGAACACTCCTGTGGAAATGACATGGATTGGCTATAGACTGATTCATCTTTCCCTAGTAATCAAAACCTTTGGCAACACAAATAGTGGATGATATTGTCAGTTTCTTGTACTTATGCCACATGACATCACCGATATTGGTGGCAGCACCATATGAGGTACTTCAGCATCACCCCACATTTATTCATGCACTGGCCTAGCTGATTTTTCATTTGTTAACGCTGGGCTGTGCAGGGTGCTCCAAAAATAGCTGGCATTTTTAGCAATGCTACAGGAACGTTCAAGTGTGTGGGTACATCGGGATTCCATGCAAACACATCAACAGCGTGAAATAACAAGGGACTGTGTCATACAGAAACAAAACAAGAAGTGGGATGCCACCCTGATGAGAAAGCTGACATGACAGAAGAGATGTTGTCAGGGTTACAAGAAATGACATACACGCATGGAAATGTAGGTTTTATGGATTATGCAAATTGCAAAGATTCTACAAATAGATAGACCAGATCATGACTGGCAGTCAGTAGTAGCATTATTCTGGTATAGATACTTACCAGAATTGGACAATGCAGTCCTATGCATAGCTACTCAGAAGTCATTGAATTCAGCAGGATTTACGCCCACATGAAGTACATATAGAACCAAAACCTTAGCAATGCATTCATCCATAGGAAGGTGCTTGTGTACTTCCCACACATACGGCAGGAAATCTTGACCTGCAAATAGGAGAGGCAGTTGTAAGATAAGAATCACATTTCAGTGGCACATAAAGATGGTACAAACATAGAGGCCCGATTAAAATCACACAGAAAGGAACAAAATATATAAAACTTGCAATTCTCTTGGGAAATAAGGATGTGCTCAAACCTTTGTCTCTTCTATTTTCACAGTGCTTTCTCAATTTTGTTCATAAGAGTCAAGAGAGGATTCTGATTAAGCATAGTGAGAAGATTGTTTCTATTAAAGCCTTTTAAGAAAGTCGCTCAGTATCAGATCCAGCAAGTGGAAAGTCTGAAGTTTCTAGTTTTTGTGGGAATGACAAGTTGAAGATGTAGGCACAGAGTTTTTCAAAATCTCCACTGAAGACATTAAGCATCACATTGGGTGCTCAAACAATTCTATGTCTACAGAAGAGACTATGATACATGCAGATTTGCTTTCACTTCATAATGTAATGTGTTTACTCTTTCAAGCACTAAACTTAAATTAGGATAATGATTGTTGTTCAGTATTGCACATAAGGATCCTAGAGTTACAGATCTGTAACTAATCAGATTGGGATACTGGAGCCCAGGGTTTGAATCCTTGCTCATTCAAAGTCACACTCTTGGCCTCAGAGGATGGCAACAGCAATTGCAAAGACCCTCTGAACAAAGTTGCCAAGAAAACCCTGTGATAGGGTTCCCTTTTGGGTCACCAGAAATGACCTGAAGACAAGCAACAACAACGATCTATATTCAGTAAAGCTTTGTAACTTAGGCCTCATTTGCACTGCAGAAATAATACAGTTTGACGCTGCTTTAATTTTCTTGGATCTATCCTATGGAATCAAAGGATTTGTAGTTTATTTTGGCACCAGAGCTCTCAGACAGAGAAGGCTAAATAGCTCACAAAACTACAAATCCCAGAAGTCCATCACATTGAGCCATGGCTGTTAAAGTGGTGTCAAACTACATTATCATTGCAGTACAGCTGAGATCTCAATGTTGATCTACAAAAATGCCTTCCCAGCCCACCTTAATAGCCAGCAGCTGCATTGAGAGACAGTCATCTGTTCAGCTGGTGTTCAGAGCACAGGAGGAGGCTGTTTCTATCCACTCTCACTAACAACCAAGACTGCAACACTCAGAAGCAGAATCCCTGTTGCAAGATGGAAACATCATCCTTATTGACCCCCAATCACAGATTGAAAGACTTTTTGCACCCAAACTGGCAGCTGGGTCTTAAGGTGAGCTGGGGAGGGGAGGATCAAGCCAGGAGATATTCATCACCGCTTGCGGATATAACTAGGCCAATTTCCTTTGGGACTGCAGAACAATGTGGATGCAACCTTACGTATGTATTTGCCTTGGCATAAGCCCTTTTGAAAATGGTAGTTACTTCTGAGTAGACTGCATTCTGCTTGTCCTTCTTCCACAAGGCATTGCTTTATCTTGAGACAAAGTACCTGTAATGGAATTTCATGAGAAATATTGCACAGTGCAGACCTTTCACAACATCACTGGGATATCTTGAATTGTAGAGAGCTATATGCAATAGGAAATTGAGTGATAGTTTTTATTTTAGATTATTTATAAGCTACTCAGTAATGGATTTTCCCTAGGCGGTTTATAATGTAGCCACAAATAATTAAAAACCAGTTATAATCCTGTTTCGGGAGACTACTTGTCATTTCCTCTTTTCATCTCCAAATATTCTACAAAATTAATGAATGAATAGCTTTGCATCTCATACACAGGCTTTGTGAACAGGATAGCAAAGACTGGATTTCTGAGGGCCAGAAATGAATAGTTTTCATGAATCACAGTCATCCAAAACACATCACATGTGCTCAGGAACATTCAGAATCTTGTGCACACCTTCTTTTTCTTCCCAGGGTAACTAGGACCTCTCTATTCTCCAATCTAACCAGCCTGAGCTGAGGAGTGATTATTCATATAATGCTTCCATGGGGTTCAAAAATTACTGTAGAAATAATGCACTTTGACATCACTTAAAGTGCTGTAGTCCATTCTGTGGAATCCTGGGATTTATAGTTTTATAGGGTCATTAGCTTTCTCTGTCAAAGAGTGCTGGTACCTCATGAAATTACAAATCAACAAACTACAGGATTTTGTAGGATGGAGCCATGGCAGTTAAAGTGGTATCAATCTGCATTATTTCTAGATGCACCCACAGAATTCCTAGGAGGGTAGGGCTGCCATATTCCCGTCCCTCATATCTGGGCATCTAGTTTGCATATTATGCAAATTATTATAATTATGCATATTATTAATTTGCATTCTGATTATGCAAATTCAGAACATTAATCATTGCACCGGAATTTTTCCACACAGATTCAGGGTCTGACCTGGGCTTTCTGGGAGAAATGGCACAAAGTGCTTATAGTTACAGGAGAAAATTTATCTACTTCTGAGAAGGAAACAGAAGTAGAGTTGCTAGTTCATAATCATCCCAGGCCCTGATGTTTCCACATCAAAACCTGATACCTAGAGATAGTGTCTGGTAAGGCTATTAAGCATTGTGCATTAAGTAACATTCATAGGTCCTACCTGCACAGGGCAGAATACTCTTTGGGAAGTCCAGAGTGTCCTTGGCCCTGGACTGCCCCAAGCTCCCCCATCACCTGGGACCTTCCATTCTGATGCCTGGTGGCTCTTTGCACATGCTTCCCACCAATGCAGCACATCACCAATGTGCAGCACATCACTCATTCTGAGGTCAGAACCAGGTGGCCAGCATCAGGCACATGGCTGGGCACCTTGTTCTGACCTCAGAGTGAATGCTGCACCATGGTGATGGCCATGCTGAATGGCGCAACAGGAAACAGCCACCTGGCACTGCAATGGAGGGCTCTGGATCTTTCGGGAGGATCCAAAGCAAATACAAATTTATTTAACACCATTTAAGAGGGATATACCCTGGTTTTGGTGCTGACCAACCTGGACATCATCTGGACTACTTGCACTAGACTGAAGTATTGAACCATGCAATGTTTGGACACCTTGCTGAGAGGACGGGGGCAGGGGGGGCACCTTATTTGGCCTGTGAAACCAAGGCCACAGTTGCTCACAGCTTGTATTTCAAGCCACCCCCACCCCCCACCCCCACCAAGACATCGTATTTTGGATGTCTTTTTCATTTCACCTATATTATGTTCAGTCTTGGCCACTGTTGCCTACATTTTGGCTTCTAATCACCAGTTTGAAGAGACCTACTTTTAGAATTGATTCAACTTATCTGATAGTTCACTGTAATTCCAACCCTTTTATAAGTTTCAACATGCTCTTGGCTGTACCAGTTAATTTAAAAAGGCCTGCTTCTTGGTACTGTACTTTAATAAGCTGCACCATAAGCATCAGATATCATAAACTCAATTTTATTTTTAAAAATCCCGGGATCAATAATGTACTTTCTAATCATGACTCATGTTCATATCCCTTCTTTTTTTATGACAACCCACCATCCCTGTAATGTATAGTACATTTATAAGCACCTAATATATATTTTAAAAGGGTTCAGTAAACTGGTTCTTATCTCTCACCCATTGTTGGAAACTGATAAGTTTCCGAACGCTGGAAATCCAAATCGTTTGTGAATTGCCACTTTGATTTAGGAGGCTGGTGGAAGGCTTCAATGAACTCATCAATTGGTTGTGGCCATTGCAATAGATTCCAGAAGCAACAGAGAGGCCATTAATGTAAGTGTTGGAAGAAATCCACTGAACACAAAGGAAGGATGGAGTCTGTTCCCTCTTGTCTCAAAAGGGGACAGGATCACTGTGGTTGCAAGGTGTTTTCTACAGCATGAACCAGCTTTCTACAACTATCTTGCTATACAAATGAGGGATCTGAAGAGGGTAGACTACCTAGAATTTTTACAGGAAACACTTAACTTTTATTAGATTCTTTCATTTAAACAAGGATCTAAAAGCATCCTTCCCCTCTTCACACAGAGAGAAAGATCCTTGGAGTTGTGGCTGAAAATACTTTGATGGTGTTATATCCTACATCAAGACATATCATGATATTGGCCTCTTGTGGGAGAATAATAGTGACCAGAGCCACCCTCCCCAATGAACTCCCCCTTTCTCTTTTCCAGTATGGAGAGAAAATGAAGCAAACCTCTTCAGGATCAGACCCTGCAAAAATCTGAGCTGACCTTTATAGGCCGGGAAATTCTTGCATGGGTCTGAGTTTTGCATGGATCTGATGTTTGCAGCAAGGCTGGGTGCAGCTGAGCTTAGCTTTACAGGCAATAAAGCTGTTGTGTGGATATGAACTGAGCTTTGAAGGCAGGACAGATTTGGCATGGGACTGAACTATATGCTTTGGAGGCAGACAAGTTGTTGTTTAGGTCTGAGTTCGGTTTTGAAGGCAGGGAAGCTGTTGTTTGGATATGAGCTGAACTTTGAAGGCAGGACAGCTGTTGCATGGATCAGAGCAGAGCTTTGTAGGCAATACAGATTTTGTATGGAATTGACCTGTGTGCTTTGTAGACAGAGAGAAAAGCTGTCATGTGGGTCTCAGCTGAGCTTTGCAAGCAGCAAAGCTGTTCTGATCAGATCAGATTTACTTACTGGAATTCAGCTGAGCTTTAGGTCCTTGGCAGATTCCCCCCCCCCCCCCCCAAATAGTAAGAATTGCATCTTGTCCTACCCATTTTGATTTTGAGACATCTCACATCCTTAGCTCCAGCCACTGTTTAAATATAACCAGGGAGACGTTTTTCAAATTAGTCCAATCCCTGGACCCAAAAGGATTCCCCGTCCCTGATCCAGAGTGTCTTTGGTGAAAGCACCCACTCTTGCTGTGATGATCCCTGGGGTCCAAACAGCTAAACAGCCATCCTGTTCTTGGCCCTTAGCCCCAGTGGATTCCTTAACTTTCTCCTAGAGTTTCCTGGGTCTCTGTTTCTGCTCTCTGCTGAGCTGACTGATCCCCCTTGAGATCCTCTAGTCAAGCTGCCACCACCCAATGAATCTCCCTTAGCACACACTGGGACTTGCTAAGGACTTAAATTCCCTTCCTTGCTAACCTACACAAGCACAACTGAGCTAAAGCATGTGTGTAGGAGTGCAGAGACAGCAGATACTTTTGAAGAAAGGTATTTATTCTAAGTAGACAGAATAGAGCAATAAAGTATCATTCATGCAAGGCCTCCTTGCCTTGCAGGTACAGAATGCATAGTTACAAGATGTTCATTTCAGGCAAGCCAAAAGATAAACATAACAAAAGTCTAGATGCACTAGCTACCACATTTCCTAAGCTACTCACACAGAGATAGGATTTGCAGTCCTTGTTGGGTTTTTGGATGCAAGGAGCTGGCTCTCATTGCCTAGCTCAACTTGCACCCCATAAGCCTGCCTTTTGGAACAGGCCCAGCAGCTGGGCTCCCAAAACAAGAAAAAAGAAAGACGAAGACAAAAGACCACATGGTCTCAGAGGCCTTTTAAAGATCACGTTGGAAGGTTCTTGAAAAACCCGGTCTAGCTCTACTGATTGGCCATTTGGGCCTTAGGTCAGCTGTGATGTAACTTCTCCTTAGCATGTGATGTAAGTTCTCCTTAGCATGTACCTTCCTCCAGATTAACCCTTTGTGGTTTGAAAGAAGTCCTCAAATGACTGGAGGACCAGTCATAACACTTGCAAACAGATTTGTCAGTTCTTAACTGTATACTGTTTTATGGAGTATATAAAATCATGACTCACATTCTATAGTCAGTCTCAACTAGAGTAGTGCCATTCAATTAATTTTATTTATCTCTGTGTTGACTCACCATTCATCATTTTATTCAATGTGTCTACTCTAATGAGGACCAACCAACAAGATTCTAGGCCATGGCTTTTTAAGAGGACATTTGCTCAGTGTGTATTAATCTTAATAGTTCAACAACCCTTTTTATACATTTGCAGTTTGTTTAGGTTGTAAAAATGTTTAAAATATTGCACTTTACCTTTTTACCAAGGTCACTTCAGAGAAACAGGCAGACTATATCCTTTTTAAAATAAAGAAAGCTATTAAAATCACCCCAGTTGATGCTACTCTGTTCTGTACAAGAAACTATACACAAGATATCCAAGCTCATCAGACCCCCGACCTCCTCCTCCACTTTCTCCGTTGAGAAATATTTTAATTACTGAACTTTCAACCATCAGGTGGGCATGGACTCAAAAACAGGAAAGCGCTTCCTCTTTTGCCTGACACTGAAACGTTGCTCCTTGTTAAATCTTTCCCTGGGTTCTTGAATTATGGATGATGCTAAATTAAGAATATTTGCTATTAAAACTACATGTGAAATGAAACATCACTTTTTCATACTGATATACTTAATGGAAGGTGGAAGAACAAGTAGGCCATGCCACCTTATTTAAAGGAACTTCAATTAATTACCCACATACATACGTTCTCATATACAGATGGTCTAATATTAATTTGCAAGTGATTTCAATTATGCTAAAGCTGTTAAGTGAAGAAATGCAGAAACAATTAAAAAACCCCACTTCCCCCAAGATATTCCTCCACTGATTGTTTCTGGAAAGTGTTTTTAAAATGGATTCATCTACAGATTTCATTTTAAGCATCAAACGCTAAGAGCAAATGTGGACCATGATGAAAATCTTAAATATAATAATAATATAACCATAGCAGAATGTTATGGTGGGGTAGACTACTTCTGGTTGCCAGTTGGCCATATTTATTAGGGCTAGCATCTCAGCTGTTATGTCATAAGGTGGACTTACAATATCATAACAGCTGAGAATCAGTGTGGTGTAGTGGTTTGAACATTGGACTATGACTCTGGAGACCAGGGTATTCATTCACTGAATGTAAACTCAGGTCTTTGCTAGTAATGTGAAAAGGAAATGCTGGCAGATTTGGAGAGTAGAATTGGATAGCCCTGGTAGCCTCAAGTATGGCCTGAGGAAAGTGACCAAAATGGTGAAAGGTCTTGAAACCATCAAGTCTTATGAAGAGTGACTTAAAGAGCTGGCTATGCATAGAGTATGCTTTAAAACCTCCATACCATGTGCATATTTTACATAGAATAGGTCCCAATGACAGCATTGTGTGTACAGAAAATCATCTGCTGTGCAGAACATATCTTCACAAAAATATTTCCCACCTGAATATTTTGTGCAGAATTAATCTCAAACTGTGAATACACTTCAAAAGTTATGCAGTTTGAAAGCTTTCTTGCAGTGGGAAGACAATTGCTCATATTACTGGATCCTTTCACTGAGAATGAAATTAGTGAAGAATTACATCTCTATCTTTGTAATTCCCCATGTGCAAAAAAACCTGGGTGTGATTGTACACAGTGTACATTCACTGGCACATAATGTGCTGCTCTTCTTATGTACCCTTGTAATGAATGTGAATATTGTACATTGGGCAAAAATGTCCAACTGTTTCCATAGGGAAACATACTCATGCGGCTGACACATTGGCTTCACCACTAAGATACACACTCTCACACATCCACAACTAATGGTGAATTTTTAAATAAATTCATGGCATTTATGTTTACATGCCAAATTCATGTGGTGTGTCTGCTAATTGTTGCTGTTCCCACACCTTGATGCATGAGGAGAGGTGGGAAAGAAATAATAATAGTAATAATAATAGTTGTTGTTGTTGCTGTTGTTTGGAGGTCTTTAAGCAGAGGATCCCTAGGGAAAGGATGTTAAATCATGTTAAGTCTCAGAGTAAATATGATCTCACTCATTAATATGATATATTAATATTAATCATAATTAATGTTATTATTTAAGTTTACAGTTTGTGTTGAACTTACTCAAGCAGCTGACAGCACCAAGGTTCTGACTGTTGTTCGGCATTGACTTTACCACCAAGACACACACTCACATACATCCAAATCTAGAAGTGAATTTTTAAATATTCATGACATTTAAGTTTACAATTTGTGTTGAAGGCATCAACAACTAAACATACAGCAAGGTGTACATACTCTCCCTCCTGCCCTCAGCCCAGCAGGATTTTATGGATATCATAAAGGTGCATGTGATGGTAACTAGAACATTGTGGATCCAGCTGGTATTCATTCACTGAATGTAAACTCGGGCCTTTGCTAGTAATGTGAAGAGGGAATTTTGGCAGATTTGCAGAGCAGAAATGGTATCAGGAGTGCGATCATATTTACTCCACAGACATAAATTGATTTAACAGCCTTTCCCTAGGGAGCCCTGAGAACTGTAGTTCTTCAAGCACAGGGGAAAATTAGCAACATCAGAGAATTCTTACCAAATTACACTTGGGGATTATCTTAACGGCAGTAATGCAGAGGCAAATTTTGATATGCAAACCCTCAGAAGGACAGTCCAAAAACGTGGTGGCCTTGTTGATATCTGCCTATAATAATTTCTGAAATAGGATCGTAGAATCATAGAGAAGAATGGTATCGCAAGGACCAGGTAGAGATGTGTCCACACTGCAGAATTAAAGAAGTTTAACACTACTTGAACTGTCATGACTCTATCCTATAGAATCCTGGTATTTATAATTTGGCATTTGTAGTTTGGCACCAGGTCTCTCTGACAGACCAGGCTGAATACCTCACCAAATTACAAGTCCCAGGAATCTGTAGGATAGAGTCATGGCAGTTAAAGTGGTGTTAAACTGCTTTAACCCTGCTGTGTGGATACATCCTAGTGCTATATGGAGAGTTACCTATGTTAATTCTGCAGTGTGATTGCACCCATAGTCTAACCCCTTACCATGCAGGAATACATAACTAAATATGGCCAAATGGCCTCTGCTTAAAGACCTCAAAAGAAGAAGAGTCTACCACTTTGAAGGGTAATTTACTCCACTCTCAAACAGTTCTTACAGTCAAGAAAGTCTTTTTAACACTTAGATGGAGTTGGTGTAATTTGAATCCACTGGTTCATTCTCTAATCTTTGGAGCAGCAGCAAAAAAGTTCACTCCATCTTCTACATGACATCCCTTCAGGTATTTAAAATGGTTGTGATATCTCCTCTCTCATCTTTTTTCTCCAAACTTCCTAGGCCATGCATCACAGCAATTGATTTCAGGACCTTAAAGTATCTTTGTCACTCTCCTCTGAACACATTCCAGTTTGTCAATATCTTCTTTGAAGCGTGATGTCTAAAAATGAACATAGTATTCCGGGTGAGATCTAACTAAAATAGTTTTCATTTCCATTAGGAATTGGTGTTTTGTAAACCCAGTGAGTCTGGCCAACTCCAGACCAAGTCCTGGCTGAAACACTTTGGGTTACAATGGCACATTATGTGAGACCTGGCATCATTACGCTATTCTTTAAAAGTTAATCAGAGTATCTGTTGGTACCTTTTAATTTTCTTTTCTCCACAATTCTTCATTCCAACATTCATATAAAATCAGAGTCAATTGATGGCACACTGCATGGATCTGATTATATGAGGTACAGTACACAAAACATATACCAACAAAATTATAAAAAAATAACATTTGTTTGGGGATAATTTGTTGTTGTCATTTTCTTTTAAAAAACATAACTCTCTAAGTTCTGGCCCTTTCTTTCTGAACTGGTTCCAGGAAAAATGGTTGTGACCCTGGGACTACTAAAATATGTGCTGTATATCATGTGATTGTCTAAAGCTCAAGGAAGAGATTTGGCATAACAGTCTAGAAGACACAGGGGTGCAGATAACAAAACCTGGGAAAATAGTATTGATTGTACGTTGGTAGATGTTGTTAGAACTCCAACTGTGCAAACTTGCAGTTGTCTAGGACTCGTTTGGCAATTAAAGCAGGAGACACATTTTCATATGTTGGTCTTCCCATCAGAAAGATGATACCAAATATTGGCTGCAATTCAACATATCCTCAGTGTAGTACAAAATACAGAGATAAGCTAGAAAAGTGCATGCAGGACCCTCATGCAAAATAGCAACATTGCACAACACGTGTCAGAGACTGGGTGATAGGTAATGTGCAATGCACAATTACAATATGCAACCTTTCTGTATTTGTAACTTTGCTTCTGCCATCACCAGAACATGCCTTTGGTGCAATGACAACGAATTTGCCCACATTCATATCATGACTTATGCATGTGTATGTCAATCGTAAGTCATAATGCAACAGGCTAAAAATCTGATGATATGGTGTAAAGCGTCCTCCACCATCCCACAGGTCATACTGGTGCTCTTAATGTAACCGGAAGTGACATCACATTTCTTCCAATACAGTAATTTTGGCTAAGAATGACCAATGTTTTTTTCCTGTGCATTTGGCGATGTGAGGGGTGTTTGAATCATTTGAAAGTTTTTTTGGCTGACTAGTGGTCTACTTCAGGGCCACATAAAGTGGGCACACTTTCCCCATCCCTGAAGAAAAGAAAGGCTATCACCTTTTTAAAACTGAATACAGTCAATGAGCAAGTGAACAAGGGAATATGAAAGCGTACCCAATGTCAGGAGGGCCATCTGTAGTTATCTCAGGTCAGGGGCATCACTAGGGGGGGGTGGGATATGGTCGCACTGGGTGACACCCTGAGTGGGGTGACACCACTCCTCCCTAAACTTCATAGGATGGAGAGAGGTGTGTCTCAGTGGGCAGAGAAAGGAGATACTCATTCACAGTCAGCTTGGTGGCAATGGATTTCTCCCCTTCCCCTTTTTGCCTGGCCAGCAGCCCTTCCAAAGGCTGCCAGGAGGACAGGAAAGGGAGGAGGAGGAGGAGGAGGAGGAGGAGGAGGAGGAGGAAGCAGTGGCAGAAACATAGAGTTGATACTGCCACTGCCGCTGCAACAGCTATTGCTGCTTGTCTCTTTGGGGTGGGGGGGTTCTCATGCTGCAAAGGCAGTAGCAACAGTGGCAGCAGAAACATCATATTTCATTTCATGATTATTACTGAAAATAATGTTGTTATGGGGGGTGTTAAAAATGATCCTCACCAGGTGTCAAATATGCCAGGTACACCACTTCCTCAGGTGGCTATAATCTAGAATACATCCAGAATTCCTAGGTATTCATCCCTTGATTTCTTGTGATGAGTACAGAGGACATCTGGGCAGGTCCACCCCTTGGTGCTGGTTACTGTGTATCCTTAAAGGAAGAGCCTTCTGGGGATCACCATCCACTCCAGGCACCCCTAGGTGAAAAGTATGTAGCTTGGCCCCCCTCACTATTTGTTTTGTTGTTTTTTGTGTGCCTTCAAGTAGTTTCTGATTTATAGAGACCTTAAGGCGAACCTATCATGGGGTTTTGCTTGAAAGATTTGTTCAGAGGTGGTTTGCCATTGCTTTCCCTGAGGCATGTGATTTGGCCAAGGTCACGCCATGGGTTTTCATGGCTGAGCTAGGAATCGAACCCCGGTTTCCAGAGTCATAGTCCCACACTCAAACCACAATGCACACTGGCTGTCTCCTCCTCCCCATACAGTGCCTCAGAAAGTTTTCATGACAGCATGTAACCCTGCTAGTTGTGAGGACTTTATACCAAACCACTGAAGAAAGCCACAACAAACTCCTTCAAACTGATGAAAGAAGTAGGTGAAAGAAGAGATGTCCAAAGCTAATAAGGGCAATTATTATAAATCCCAGAATGGGAGTCCTGCTTTATATACGTGTGTGGCATCCTGGCACAGCTGAGGATAACAATTGGCATCCTGGCAAGACCAGTCCTGATTAAATACTGGGAGAAAACATGACCACTGCTGGTCAACTATTAATGGAATAGAATTCATGGCCCAGTTCTAAGTGGCGAGGTCTAGTTCCGTTGTTCTATGGTTCTTAGGCTCATTTGGACCCACAGGAGTTAATAATAGCAAGACGAGCTCTATGTCACCTGATGAAAAATAGCTTCTTAGATTTTGGCACTAGAAAGCTAAGAGTATGTGTGTGTGTGTGTGTGTGTGTGTGTGTATCTGTTCAGCTGCACAGAAGAAGTTCAGCTGTCCTTTGACTGCAGAAATACTTCAGATACCAAGGGGGATAGCAGTGGAAGGGAAGTGGGACATGTCAGTGCTGAGAGAAATTCCTTGGGGCGAAGAGAACTATTTCAGACCGGGAGGAACAGGTCACTCTGGTCTTCACAAATCGCAAAGAGTTTGAGGTTAAGGAAACAACTCAGCTCACAGAAGGTGAGCTGTCTCTTATTTTGAAGGATGTCTCTTTTTCCTTCTCCTTTTCCTCCTCCTTTTCTTTCCTATTGTTATTTTGCAATCAATTTATTTTCTTTTCTTAAAGAATTCATGAACAAGAGAAATAGAAGAGGAAGTGTGGCAGTTTCTGGTGAAAAAAACTCATTATGGGCCCATACAGACAGGCCAAAATAAAGCTGCTTCGGGTCACTTTGGAGGTATGCTGTTTAAATGATGCATGCATCCTAAGAGGCTGGCAGCCATGCCAAAGCCACACTCCAGTATTAAGGAATGGAGTGTGGCTTTGGTGCAACTTCTGGCATCTTAAGATGCATGTATCATTTAAACAGTGTACCTCCAAAGTGACCCAAAGCAGCTTTATTTTTCCCTGTCTGTATGGGTCCAAAAGGACAATCTTACTTAGAAGCAAGTCCCATTGATTTAAAAGGAATTTAATTTCAGGACAGTAGCTAAAGAATTGCAGTCTCTAAAAAGAGCCACAGAGAGACATCCATTGTAGCATGCTTAGATTAGTGATGATCAGTTCTTCAATACCAGGAGGCTCTTTTATGCCAAAGATACAGATTGAAGGCCTCCAGATATATTTGGCTTCAAGTTTCTTGAGAATGAGCATGGTGTAGTGCTTTGAATGTTGGATTACAACTTTGGAGACCAGGATTCGATTTCCAGACACAAAAGAATCCAAAAGCACCTTTGAGACTAACTGGATGAAGAAATTTCTAGTACATACTTCGAAGACTCCACTTTATCTGATACCTGGAGTGAAGCTTCTGTGGACAGATGTCCGTCCGTCCATCCATCCATCCATCCATCCATCCATCCATCCATCCATCCATCCATCCATGCAGGAGGGGTAGCAGAAATAATGGATTTATGCAAAATATGTTGGAGTGATGATAATTATCCATGTAATAATGGCAGTAAAGATGTATTTGCCTTTTGATTACTCTTCTTGCATGGCAGGGGGCTGGATAGAAGAGACCAGATGGCACAGTGGTTATATGCTAGTGCCACAAGGTTGTGAGTTCAGTATCAGCCAAGGGCTCAGGGTCAATTCAGACTTGCATCCTTCTGAGGTTACTAAAATGAATACCCAGCTTGTTGAGGGCAATTAGCTTACACATTGTAAAATGCTTAGGGAGTACTTAAGTGCACTGATAAGAGGTATTAAAATGTACTTGCTCTTACTCTTGCTGTATGGACTGGATGGCCCTATGGTCTCTTCCAACTCTGAGTCTGCATTGACATTGCAGAAACAGTCCAATTTGACACTACTTTAACTGTCATGGCTCAATGCTATGGAACTCTGGGAACTGTAATTTGGTGAGACATTTAGCCTGCTCTGTCAGAGAACTCTGGTGCTGCACCAAACTACAAATCCCCAAATTCCATGGCATTGAGCCATAGTAGTTAAAGTGCTGTCAAACCGGATTATTTATGCAGTGCAGATGCAGCCTATGACAAAAGGTTAAAAAACAAAGGTCTGTATGCACACAGTAGAGGTTGCTCTGCAAAACATAAGCCTCACATAGGATTGTGGGGATAGGCCCTAAGGAATGGGACGAAGGCGAAGACTCAGATGGCATTTTCCCATTCTCTTTCTACCCCCAAAGGGTTGGAATTTCAATCAGGGGAACAAATGTATATGACTAATGACATTTTCTGCCATTTTGTGCTTAGCTAGATTGCTGATTAGGACCAGTATCGCCTCTCAGCAGTAATAAAAGCCGATGATAATCGTTCATCAGCTTTCCCAGGCCAAGAAGTGCAGTAGCTGTGAATAATAATGCTCTGGAAAAAATCAGGCTATCCTGTGAAAAGAGACAGGTCCATGGATCTCCGTTGATGAATTCCTGGGCTGTGATCAGAATTATGTAGTACAAATATCTGCAGACGCTTTCATTATCATGCACAACCCTTGTGTTGAATGGCATTGTCATTCAGTTCATCCCAACATGCAGTCTAATGCACAGTCATGTACCACGCCATGTACTGTATAATGCCAAATTGGAAGTGGAAAAAAAAACCCACACACAAATTATTACATAACCTTAAATTGCAGTTGTGGAGAAAAGTATCCAGCTGCTTCTATTGTGTAACTTGTGCATGCATAAGACACCCACAGGATTCTGGTCCTGACCCTTCAGGATTCAATGGGGTGAGCTGTAAATGGAAGAGTAGCAGATCTAATGCCAGTATGCACATGGCAGCGGTTCTGCATTGTTGTTACTTAAAGCCAAGTCAATGTTGACTTATCATGAGCCAATGAATGAGAGACCTCCACAATCCCTGGTGTTGTGTATTTAACCACTGGATATGAGGAAGGCATAGTGTAGTCTTTGGTTTATATTTTAGAAGGATCAACTCTATTTTAGTTTTCAATCAATTAAAGGAGGAAAGTCAACAAATACACATCTCCTCTTTCCCCCTTTACGTCAACATTTTCTTTTGCAAGATTTGAAACAACCAGAAGGAGTAAACAAATGTGCAAAAAAATTATATCACCTCACATTGTAATATGAAAGCAAAAGCTGCCCTGATACAAACATGTGGACAGCCCTCATAAAGAAATCCATGGCAATCCTTTTGTGGGACAATTTTAATGGAGCCTCTTCTATTTATTTACTTATTCTCTCATAACCTTTATCAGTATGAAATATCTACCATACATCAGTACAGATAGGCAGCTATTGGGGTTTGCTTGTCCTACAAGATGGTTTAAATTATTTCTGTTTTTGCTAAATTTACTGCATGACCTCCCTCTAAATTAGCTTATTTTAAATTGCCAAATCATGTAGATTAATTTGCCATTCCTTAATGTTTGTACTTTGATTTGCTTTCCATTGTTTTGCATGTATAGTTCTACTGCTGGTCTCATATGAAAGGGAGGAGAGTTTCTTGATTTTGCTTATCTTGTCTTGAAAACATTTTAAAAGAGAAATCTTAGATCAAGATGAATCTTGCCAATTCAAATTTTTTTTTTTGTGCTTCCAAAATATCTTAGCTACTTTACAACGTATGAGAAACTCTAGAAACACTGTGACTACAGCTTCCCAGTAAAGCAAAAGTGGGAAACCTGGTCCTTCCAGGTCCTGTTGGGCTGTAATTCCCATTGACTCTAACACTGAACCATACTGGCTAGGGCTAATGGGAGTTGCCATCCAACAATACCTGGAGGGCTACACTTGCCTTACTCTTCCTCAAAGCATGAGGAATTGTTGATCACTCACCAGTGTTTGCAGCTTCCAAGTATACTGGGCCCTCTACATTTGCTAAGGTTAGGGGTGAAGGGTTCCCATGGAAGTGGGGAAACAAACACAAATGAAAAAACAAACAAACATTTTTTTTTACCTGTGACTACAGCTCTCTAGGAATCTTTAGGTCCTCCAGCACAACTCTATGGCCAACAGTTGAACATAAAATTGTACTGGAAGACCTACAAATGCCTAGTGAAGTGTTTTCTCTAAGAATCTCCAAATCTCTATGGTCAACCTCTGGCAGAGTCTCGATGGAGGACCTAGAGATTCCTAAAGAGAACGTATTAATCAAACCCTCAAATAATCAAATCTGCAAAAGTCAAATCCGCAAATGTGAAGGTCCAATTCTGAAGAACTAAGAAACCATTTCTGCCAAGAGAAGAAATATAACCAATGGATATTATTGGCTTTGTATTAGCACTTCCTGTAACAACAAAAAAGGAGTATTATTTTGCACATTACTTCCCTGCCAAAATCTGATAGCATAGAATGGGTTGGAAATAGAAAGCGCATTCTGCAGATGACAAAGCAGACAAGAGCCCCTGACCTACTGAAACACATGTGAGGCAGATTATATTTGATTTGTGCCTTGCTAATATAGATAACCCAATGCATTCCTTACAAGTATCTGTTTCATCCTTGGATGCTCCTGAAAAGCATGTCATACAGTGCTGACAACGGTGTGAGTCTGTTCCTGGCCCCTTGCTGTGAATCAGATCAGCCTGCCTCTGAGGATAATGTGCTCTGAATTAGTTGCCTGCTTATTGTACTGACATTAATTAGGATTGTCTGGTAAAATGCACACATTTGCACCCACACAGCACTGAGCCTCTCTCATGGAAAAAGATAGGCATTGAGCATAGAAATTCAACATAAGGACGTCTTAAGCTAATGTGGCTAAGCGATGGAGTTAGCTTCAAATAAAATTGCTAACAAACCTTCTGGCATGTTAATGAGCTAAGAGGGAAAAATAGCTGTTTTGTAACTTTTCAGGGTGGCAATTTCCATTGTATTCACAAGCCTTTGTGTTTTTGCTTATGGCAGTCAAACTAGCATCAACCTTCAATGGGACTGGGTGCATTTGGTGAGCCATGTTTGACCCTGCAAAATGTCCCCTTCCTCTTTTAACAAAATTATAGAAAACTGCAAGATGGGGAAGGCCCAGTGATGAATGGAATATATTTCTGTTGCTCAGACAACCAAAATGAATTATTTGAAATGGAGGTGTGAATCCAAGTTACATTCCCAGGAAGATTAGCGCTTGCAGTGGAGAGAAACACCACTGATTTTAAGATGTGCTTTCAAAGCCATAGTTGGATGTGGCTGAGCAACACCTATTTCCTAGCAGCAGTGGTTGCCAGTTCCCATGGCATCGACACAGTGAATCTGCTCTGGGTTTCAGTCTGAGATTTTTTTTTTAAACTTAATCCAAAGTTCTGGACCTGTTTTGGAGAAAAGAAATTCAACAGCATAACTAATAGATTTCTACTCACATACAACTGCTTGACTATTTAATAGCACAGTCTGTCCCTAGACTTTGATAAGGAGTTCACAGTTGCAGCAGGTGGCTTCCAGCTCACTTGGAAAGCTCTAGGTTTTATTCCAGAATTTAAAGCAGCCGTCCAAGGGCCTGAGTCCTATTTGTAAAATGTATTCAGGATCTTGGATAGCTCTGCTAAAGTTCAGCCTAAAACTGAGCATAAATCACCATTCCGTTCATATGGAAGCCACCAGTTGCCAATGAGCATTCACATCCAACATTAATTTAATCCTGTCCCAAGAAGAGAGTTCCTTTAGAAAAGAGAAAGATGGCTTGTTAACTGTCTTTCATTTCATCCCCTCTTATTTTATTTATTTTAAAATTAATCACAAGAGTTTAAAATAACATCTTACTAAAGTGATTTGCCTTGAACCCTTTGACATCAGTCATTGAAAATTCCAGTCCTGGGGGCATGTAGACCATATCTCAGCATTTCATCTTCAACTGAAGGATGCTGAATAGATCCTTGGAAACTTCTCCCTTCACCAGTTCTGTATCCCTCCTTTGGACCCAAGAGCCTGAGATTTTCGTTCAATCAGGGTTCAAAGCAAAAGGCCAAAATGCACAGCACTCAAAGCTTTTCAAAAACCAAAGGTCAGCCCCAAGAGCTCAATGTTTATTCCATTTCAGATAGTTTGGTTTAGGGTCCCTGCCAATATTTTTTTAAGATTATTTTATTATTATTATTTTAAACACAAACAATCTAATTACAATCAAAATAACAGACAATCAATGGAACAGAAAACGGAGAGTGGGAGGGGGGAGAGAAGAAGGGGAAAAGAAGAAAAAGAAAAAGAGGGAGAAGATGAGGAGGGAGGGAGGAAAATAAAAAATAGTGAGAAACTGCTATGACTCTATCCTACAGAATCCTTGGATTTGTAGTTTGACATGGCACCAGAGCTCTCTGATAGACCGGGTTGAATACCTCATCAAAGCTACAAATCACAGGTTTCCACAGGATGGAGCTATGACAGTTCAAGTGGTGTCATACTGCCGTATTTCTGCAGTGTGGATTAGCTCCAAAAGAGGAAACTGAATTATTCAGAAGACTCAACCAATGAAGCCACAGCTAATAACAGAGTGTCTTGTAGGCCTCTCATTTATACAATTGCCATAAGTTAAAGCCAGCTTGATGTGTTTTAGCAACATGTAAAGCTGCCATATAGTTTTGCTGGAACAGTGCAGATTAGAGACCTTGTAAAATTAAAACCCCCAGGATTCCTATAGAATGGAACTACAGCACTTAAACTGGTGTCACATTATATTATTTGTACCATCTAGGTGCACCCTAAGTTAAGGCAAAGAATGCTGTGTTTCAAAATTCAACTGGCAATTCACTTGGCTGCCAAGACACAAACTCAGTGCAGGGGCACCACATTGTCCTTTGATAAAAGTAGCAAAATACCTTGGGTTCAGTCATGTCTCATCCACCCTCCCCTTTCTGCAAGTAATTTTTAATTTTAAAAAATCAAACACAATTTTAAATATAAAAAAATTATCATCAGCATCGGCAAGTTTGAGATGAAGTAAATCTCTGCTTATTTCTGCATCAAACTTCCTATGTCTGGCAGCTATGCAAGTCAATTGATAGACAGTTCATTTTAAAAAAAATCAATCTGTCACTTATTTTGCCATTTTAATTTGAAGAAAAATCTCAGAACCAGATCTGTTCTTCCCCCACCCTATCAATAATTAATTAATTGTTCATGTAGTTCTTGTTCAGACCATGCATTCCAGCTGTGCTTATTCCTTTCCTATTTGATAGAATTCTTGATGGGCATTAATAACATGTAAATCTACCATGTAGTTTTGCTGTTTAACAAGTTTTGACACACACAAGTGATTTGCAATGGTATCATTTTAGCATTTTTAATCATTTTTTTTTAAATGGGAAAAACTTACTTATCTATGAGAATACTGTAGGAAGCCCTGTAATGTTATATGGCATCTGATCCATGGGGAGGAAATGAATGGTAAAAGGAAGACAAATAGTAGGAATTGCAGGATCAAAACAAACCCTGATTTGCTTTGATACAGATGAGATATTTTACATTGACTAGAAAATATTCTACTCCACTCTTCTTTGTCCTGTTCAATTTCACACATATGACAGGAGCAAGGATTGTGCTACCCAAAAGTACTGTTTGCCACAGTTGAGGTAACCATCAGATATATTTGTATTTCTGGGATGGATACGCCAAGCTGCAAATGATATTCATGCATGCATTCACTCTGAGTTCTATTGTCATGGGCTGAGCAGGGGATTTACTAACTTGACGTTTGGATGTATTTTATTATGTGTAAAATATATTTTCTTGCGTGGCTTGCAGCAGCTTTTTGGCAAACACAATAAAAGGTTAGCTGCCTGGCATTTGTGTCTGCTCCTGCAAGCAAAGGTTGCTGATGGACTTCAAAACAATGGACACAGGGACATGTTAAATCGCTGTTGGGTCTCACCCTCGCTGAGACCTATCCTGTGGAGCCAATTTGTGTCAATACTCCAAGTATAAAAGGACTTTTGCCTGGGCAAAAGCAAGCTCCAGAAGATATCAGAACTGTTAATAACAACAAGCAGGAGATCCAGGTAAAATACATATTGTGCATTGAGCCATACGTCTGTGGTAATTTTAAAATAGGAGTGGGAAAATGAAGGTCACAAACTGCATATGACCCTTGGATCTCAGTTTTGCAAGCCCAGACGTTCCTCTCCAGTTGTCCCAAATCCCTAATTCTACTTTATACAAAGGATTGACCATGCAGGACATCCCGAAACACATACTCAGAAGCAAAGGGCCACCAATGCCTCCGTTTATGTCAGTTTCCCTCTCAAAATAGTAACAGGAATGAATGCAATATTGCTTCTGGCTGCCATTTTGAGAGGGTCTCTAATGAAAAATTGAGGTGTTTTGGTGTATTGGATGATGCAGACTACAATGAGATCAAGGAAGATTTAATCCTAGCGCCCCACATCATTACCCACATCTACTTTAAAGAGAAATAGAGAAGTAGAATTTTTGCAACAAAGTAAAAGTAAGCGCTATCCCAGGTATTCTTTCTTCCCATCTATCAAGAAGCTATGTCCAGTGAGGGCAAGTCCAAAGGCAGTGTGGTCTTTGCTCTTAACAAAAAAAAGTGAGGATCAGGGCTACAGATCTTTATTTGTTATATTCTTTTATCCAAAACAATTAACAAAAAAACCCAAAACCCTCTTCTCACCTGCAACACGGCAAAAAATGTGTCCATATAGAATGTATTTTCATATCTGTGAGTATGATTTTTCTCCAAATTGTGTAGCTCAGCCACAGTAGTTGGTAGCATATTTCACGGACTTTCAAGAATGTGAAGCATTTGATGGATTGTTTATGTCTTTGTGACCAGTGAGCCAGTCCTTCTGCGCTTGCTGTGTGTGTGCGTGTGTGCATGCTTTGCCTCACAAAGGCAAAACACTTGGGTTTCCTGCAGACATCTTGGACAAATTTCAAAATCTTTCCCTGCCAGAAGAACTTCTTGTCTTATTCTCACCCTGGAGGTGAGATATTTCACAGGGGTTAATGAACTCTTGCAAACTGCTTGGAGATGGCTTCTCTCCTTGAGAACAAATAACTTAGCAAGAGATACATTCCCAGTCAAGACCTATAACCTTCACCATCTGTAGGGTAGGACTTCTGGTAAAAAGTTTCCAAACAAGCAAAGGCCATCTGATTTGCAAGGGTTCATTCATTCTAAGAGCCGCATTGGCGCTCAGTGGCAGCTGGTGGCTTCCACTGAGAGGGGCAGTGAATCTTCCTTGGGTTTTAGAGTGTACTTTGTGGGATAGGATTCAGACCTTGGGTAGCTGCCTCTGGAGTGAGACAGAAAGACGAAGTGGATTCAGCCCCACGCCAACATGGAAGCCATCAGCCCCTACTCTTTGCACTGTCGTTATTCTACAACACTTGATGGCAGTGCTAGGGTTGTGAAGAATTTCTGTTGCTGTTCATTTTTCTACAGAACAATGGGTTTCCTGATAGTCAAGAAACCCCTGCAAGAAGAAGATGGCAGTGCTGGAAATTCTTTGCCATTTGGGAAGTCTTTGGGGAAATTATTCTAATCAAAACCACATTTCATTTGTAGAATTCAGAGACATAGCTGTGTTAGTCTGGATTATTAGCAGTCTTTGGGGAAACTATGCTTTACAAAACCTCCTTTCATTTGTAGAATTGAGAGACACAGCCATGTAAATCTGGATTATCAGCATGCATATAGCACTAAGAATGTGAATAGTTAGTTCCAAATGTGCAAGATTATCTCTTTGCGTACACTTCAAATCTCCCATTTTTTGTGTTTGAAAAATCCTCCACTTTTTTTCTGCAGAAAACTTGTTTCTTGAAAAAGAAAAGTGAAGAGGAGACAGTGACTGGCATCCTATAATTTTACATGTACACAACTTCACTAATGTATGTAGACACACTGTTTTGAGCATAATGTAACATCCATATTAAGTTCATAGAAACAGCAAGCCCATTGACAATTGCACAGTGTTGGTATATATAGGTGGCGTAGCACAACTATCACTTAATTATATGAGTGTAGCTCTTGTGCAAAAAATGCTGTTTCCTGCACATATACATGGGTTTTTGCACAGAAAAAAGCACTTGTATTTTCTGTGCCAAATAAGTTGTTGAAAAACTTCCCAAAGTGCTAAAATCAGGAGAATACAGCAGAGAATTCTTTGCATTCTCTTGTGGGAGAATACCGTGGAAACTTTTTATACATGCATGAGATGTTTAACAGTGCAAAGATGTCTGTCCCTATTTCAGTGCAATGACACCAGAATAATAGCAAGTAGTAATGGGTAACTGCAGTCCTCCAGTTGTTTGATTGCAACTCCCATCAGCCTTTACTTGCAGGAATAATGGGGGCAAAGGAGTTCTACTCCAAAGCTAACTGCAGGGCTACAATTGCCTGCCCCTCAAGCAGTGAACAGTGGTTCATTGGGCCATCTATAACAGAGTTGCATGAGTCTTAAGATCTATTATGGAAATTCTTTAAGTGGGTTATGGAGACTTCTAAATTGTTAAATATTTTGAATACTTGTATCATTAACCAAATTGGAGATTGTAGTCAAGACACCAAAACATTAAGACTTGGAAGGTCACCTATGCAGGAAGTAGATAAGATCCTGAAGTTTAAAGCATTATCAGGAGATATCAAAGTCAGAACTATCCATTCCATAGTACTTCTGATTTCTATGTATGGTTGTGAAAACTGGACAGTGAAGAAAGTCAACAGGAAGAAAATCAACTCGTTTGAAATGTGATGCTGGGGGTTTGGTCTGCTAGATGTTGTGGGTGGATAAAAAGACAAATGAATGGGTCCTAGAGTAAATCAGCCCCAAACTTTTACAAGAAGTCAAGATGACATAACTGAGGCTATCATACTTTGGACATATCATGAGATGACATGACTCACTGGAGAAGATGGTAATGTTTGGTAAAGGCAGTAGGAAAAGATGGAAACTACACTATGGATGGATTGATTTGATCAAGGAATAGACAACTGTCCTGACTTTGCAAGACCTGTAGGGAAGATGATGACTGGGGCTCTTGTAGGTCTCTCATTCATAGGTTTGCCATATGTTGAAATCACCTTGATGGGGAAAAATAAACAACAACAACAGAAGTTCCAGGGAATTCAATTGTGAATGCTACTCTGTCAACAAGAAAGAGAAGGGCTTTTCTATAAAATTCTCTCTCCTTGGAGCTTCTGCAGCCACTGTTTATCCTCTTTTTATGCAGCACGGTGAGAACTCCTCTGGTTCACTGTGCTTTCAGAGATTAGATTTAAGCAAGTCATTCTTGATGTTGGTTTGTTTATTGCTTGTTCTCACGCTCTGCTTTGGTTGCCCTGCTGTTGCTCCTGTTTGGTTAGGTTCCTTGGATTTTCTCTTTCTTTCTTACTGATTAATTTTGTCAGATTTGATTTGCCTCTCCTCGTGAGTTGCTTTTAAAAGGAATTATTAATTTTGTTTTGCTTTTATTTTAAACCATCCTGGGAGACAGGGCTGTTGAATGCCAGTCTATAAATACAGTACACAAATGGATAACTGAATGAATAAGATGTTCTGAGTCTTGTGGGGGAAGAGGGGGATAAACAATCTCTTTCTAATTCTCATTCAGTTAAATCCCCCACAGATGCCCATTCTTTTCCTTTGGGTTCAGCCAGACTTAAAGATGCACAATGTGCTGGTTGGGTAGACATCAGGAAAGCATCATTATTCTAAAAAGGAGATCACAGCAAGAACCCCCCCCCCACAGCTTATTGAAGCACTCACTGGAGAATAACCAAGATCCCGTTTTTGCAATTATAGTAAGGCTGCTAATTAGAAGATTTGCACAGAATCTGCAAAGCTTCTGATCAGATGGTTAGCATGATCAGATTTTGCAACTGGTTAGTAATGAAGGCAGACAGTCTGATGAGACTTTGAAGATGAACACTACAAGAGGAAGGGATTTCAGTGGAGTGGATTTATCTCAGCAGTGACTGTGTAAGCAATGGCATGTGTTGTTGACTCCTGTCCCTCTCACCGCAGCCATGCCCATATATTTTCTATGTAGACACATACGCAACTAGAAACCCATCACCTTTCCACACCAGAAATGCCTCTACTCTTATCTGTGCTCTCTTCATCCTCCTTACATGGCAGAAACATGGAAAAGAAGAAACATGGAAAAGCACTATCAAATTTTATTTCATATAAAACTCAGGGGGGAGGGGAAGAATGGTAAAAGGGCATGGGGAGAAGAGGAGTCTACCAGCCACACGTTTTTAACCATAAGGTATTGCCATTCTGTAGGATTAAAGTAGTTTGACAGCACTTTAATTGCCATGACTCTATCCTACAGAATCCTGGGATTTGTAGCTTGGTGAGGTATTCAGTCAGGTCTCACAGAGAGCTCTGGTGCCTCACCGAACTACAAATTCCAAGACTCTGTAGACTGACTATCACATGACACTGTCATAGTGCTATTACTCTATTTTAACTGCAATGTCTGCCTCCTGTGAAATCCTGGGATTTGAGGTTTAGGGTGTGTATGTGTGGTGTAGTGGTTTGAGTGCTGGAGTATGACTCTGGAGACCAGGGTTCAATTAACAGCTTGGCCATGGAATCTCCTGGGTGACCTTTGGCAAGTGACATGCTCTCAGCCTCAGGGAAAGACAATGGCAAACCTCCTTTGAACAAATCATGTCATGATAGGTTCATTTTAGGGTTGTCATAAGTCAGAAATGACTTAAAGGCACACAAAAACAACAACAACAGAATCCTCAGCCTGAGAGTTCTTAAGCCTCACTAAATGACAAACCCTAGAATTCCACAGGAGGCAGCCATAGCAGCTGAAGTGGAATAATAGTGCTATAACAATGTGACATTGCCCTTGGCAAGGTAGAATCATGGCAGTGCATATAATGTAATAAGATACGGAATGATGCTTGTCCAATGTAGAGTGCAGAGAGGCATTGCTGACATAGGATAAGGTACATTGTGTTGGAGGAATGGTAAGTAAATCCATTTCTGACATTGTGGGTACCACGATTGACACCTGCAATGTTGCTGCCAAAGTAGATGTGGGGACAGAGTTGGCAAGATGGAATGTGTCCAGATAAGAGTTACCAAGATGACCAAAGGTCTGGAAACCAAGCATTATGAGGAACAATTTAGGGAGCTGAGTACATTTAGCTTGGAGAAGAAAAGACTAAGAGGTGAAATAATAACCATCTTTAAATATCTGAAGGGATGTAAAGTAGAAGATGGAGTGAGCTTGTTCTCTGTTGCTGCTTGAGACGCTAGAAGAATGAGAATCAATACATTCAAATTACAAGAAAAAACTCTACCTAAATTTTGGGAAGAACTTCTTTACTGTAAGAACTGGTCAGCTGTGGAATGGACCATCTCAGGGCTCTCTTTCTTTGGAGGTCTTTGAAGAGAGATTGGATGGGCATATTTCAGGAGTGCTTTAATTGTGGATACCTACATGGCAGGGGGTTGAACTAGATGGTCCTCATAGCCCCTTCCATCTCAGAGCTTCTATGATTCTACCTGGATTTGTGGCAGGGTCTTATTCCTATATTACCATCCATATTATGTACCCTGTTTTAGATGCATAGTTGAAGAAGCTGTTTGTAAGCCAGTAAAGGCCAACTACCTAGAATCTGTGGGAGGACTATACAGTATTATTCTCCAGATGTGGTTATAGGTCGCTGAGGATGTGTCTGAGTGGTCTCAGCAGGGGCTCTAAACGATAACTAATAGTGTTCTGATATTTTCTGTTCTTGGCTTGCCCTTTAGTAGGTTGTTCCTGGATACCAATCTTGCCTTCTTTGATTTGCTTTTCCCTGCTCCTTGGAGAAAGTCAATGACAAGTTTACAGTCAGACAGAGGAGTATTTTGGAAGACTGTGATTTTCCTTCTCGGCGTGTGTTCTCCTTCTTCTCTGAACTCAGGGTTGAGTGAAAAGCAGACTTCCAGATGCTGTAGGACTTCCAACTCCTATCTGCCCTAGCCAACCTGACCATTAGGCTGGGGAATTCTTGGAGTGGTAGTTCACCGACATCTGGAAGACTGCACTTTGCCCACTCTTGTGCTAAAAGGACTCTTCATTTCAAGTTCTTGATTCCAACTTACAGTTGTTTGCTGGAGTGGAAAAGCCGACAGAGAAAGCTGGGGAGGAAGTTTTTTTCCAGAGCATCTCCTGGATGTGTGGATCCTTGGGCTTACATTGAACGGCATGCAGAAATTTCATTTTCTTGAAAACATTGCTACCTATCTCTTGACTGGAACCAAGCCAAGAAGGACAGGCTATTCCTGTTCTCTCAAAATTCAATGGGTTTTCATTTAGGGCATCAACGTTAAGGTTTTGGAGCTCATCAATAAAATGTACAAATGGTCTTGTGAACTTCCCTTCGCCCATCCATTAGAGAAATTAATTTCAAAATTCCTACTCAAAATTCCATCTAGGAATTATTTTTTCTTATTTTTTCCTTGTAAGGAAGAACAGAAAATATGAAAAGGTTTCTCTTTACTACCTGAGACTGTGAGAGTTTTTGTACATTTTTAAATGATTCTTTGCAGGTTGGGACATTGGAATGAACATTTTGTGGGAAAATTACCGTATTGTATTTTGTGCAAAATACAATCAAGATGCAGGTACTACACAATTTTTTTAAAAAATATTAAATATTTAAAAATTAATAATTAATTATTGGATATTAACATATTTAATAATATTAAATATTTAAATAACTCTTAGCTGTTGACATTTTCTCCTCCATTATCTATGGCCTTCTTGGCATTCTGTGTATGGTGAGAATTTCATCCTCGAAATAGTGAGGTCTTGCCAGTATTCCCAATGCACAAACTTTCCAAGTTTTGGTATTACCATTGATTTCTTTGTCCTTACAAAAACTTGGAGTGAGTTGCTTCTATAGAACATGGCTTTTCTATTTACCTAACTGATGGACTGCTGGCTCCTACTTTCATTCTTCCATTTCCCCCAAATCTGAAGCACTGTCTTCTGCTCCACTTCAGTCCTGCTTCCATTCAGCTCTGTTTTCCCCGTTGCTACACAACAATTGATGCAACACATTGTTTGCCCTGACTTGCTCCACACAACAGCAGCTGCAAGTTCCAACATTGCACCATTATTGTTATTCTTTTTGCTTGCTCTGGCTTTTCATACTTATTTGTGAAATGGGGTGATGCATCTCGAGATCTGGCCTCATTTATGTTCTCATATAATTGATTCAGATAAGATCCAAAGATCATATTTTTATTATTTTAATGAGAAGGTCCCATGTTATTATTTAAAAAAACAACAACAACTTATGTACTACAATAGATGCCCCTAAATCACTGTCTGTTGGTGAGGAGGCCAAACTGTTGCATAACTTGCTGCCATGGTTGTTCTCATGTGATTTTAAACATCATGCGCAAAAGGAAGGGGGAGTACTAATGATAGAGAGAAAGCCAAAAGAAACAAACATATTATCACAGAGGAATGTAGCAACTGACGTTCATCCCCAAACATATGCTACTAGGGTCCTTGCTATCTTCTTGCCCTCCAGTTATGGATGTCAATGGTTTATCCACCATAGATACAGTATGAGCTAATATGTTAAAATATGGGGTTCTCTCCTTGCATGATGGGAAGAGCCTCTGATCATTTAGGTCTTAGATAACAGGAATATCCAAATGTAACACTGAGGCTGCCTTTGTGACTCTCAATCCATCCAGAGTCCTCAGACTGTTCTGTTGTTGACCTAAAAAAACCAGGTGATTTGCCTCTCCCAGAAGACCTCAGAGGTTGCAATTCACTTTTTAAGGAGGTTGCACTTGCAGGGCATCCCTGTACTGTTTAACATGACCAAACCAAAACAAATCAGTTTTTCAAAATTAACTATTGACCTCCAAACACTTCAAGCCCTCCCCCCCCCATTTTGGCAGGGCCCAAGGGGCAGAAAATTGCAACAAGCAGATTTGTTGCATGTTGTTGTGTGCCTTCAAGTTGTTTCCAGTTTATGAGTACCCTATCATGGGATTTTCTTGGCAAGATTTGCTCAGAGGAGGTTTGCCATTGCCTTCTCCTGAGGCTGAGAGCATGTGATTTGCCTCAGGTCACCCAGTTGGATTCATAGCCAAATGGGGAATCAAACCCTGGTTTCTTGAGTATCCTGAGATACAGAAACCGCCATGGCACACTGGCTCTCTTTGACACAGATGTATAACCCTAATATAGGATATTTTAGTGCCATGCCAGGATGGAAGCTGAAGACTGGTTATCCAGACAAGGAGCCAAATTCATCCTGACTGAAAAGGTAAAACTAAAATCCAGGGCCCATTCACACTACACAGTTATAGCATTATGATTTCTATTGTGTCATGGCTCTATCCTAGGGAATCCTGGGAGGTCTAGTGTGTTGAGGCACTAGAGCCCTTTGGCTGAGAATTCCAAATACCCCTCCTTTAAATGAAAATCACAGGATTGCACCAGGTGAGATAGAGGCTGCTAATGTGGAATATAGTACTATAGTTTTGTCATGTAAAAGCCCAATGCATCACAAAAACAATATCATAGAACTGTGCACAGCACAGAAAAAGGCTACCCAAATGGTCAGGGGACTAGAGCAATGTCCACATGAGAAACAGTTGCAACTTGTGATGAACTGGCTTCAGAGATCTGTCTCTCTTTTACAGTCTAAAAGCCATGAATGCATCGGTGGACAGAAGTTCAGGAAAGATGAAAGGAAGTATTTCTTCCTATTAAAAACAAAGTTGCTAACTAGATATGTTCATAGAGACTGGGACCATCAATGGCTGCTTGTTCCATATTGCCTCCAATATCAGAGGCAGTATACTCACCAATGAGAGCCAGGGTGGTGTAGCGGTTCTAGCATTGTAGTATGACTCTGGAGATCAGGGTTCAATGTGGTACTCAGCCAAAGAAATCCACTGGGTGATCTTGGACAAGTCACATGCTCTCAGCCCCAGAAAACCCAGTGATAGGATCTCCATAAGTGGGAAATGACTTGAAGGGACACAACAACCTACCAGTGCCAGTTGCTAAGGTAAGCAGATGAGAAGGTGTTAATGTACTCATTGGGATTCCCAAACCATCTAGTTGGGTTCTTTGGGATCTGAATGTTGGATGGATAAGCCTTGGTCTTGCTGTGTTCTTCTGAGCCTCATCTTGATATTTAATGTCTATTCTCCTCAGACTTCCAAAGGACAATAATAAGCCATTAGATGTCTTGGATTTGATCTACTTTAGAAAAACAAAAACCAATAAATCATATGGAGACTTATGGTTCTCTGCCAAAAAGCTTGAAGCTTTCGGGTCAGTTACTCTGACCTCTCTCCTTTTAGACCCAGCTGTGAGAGAAAAGTTAAAACCTCATTACAGAAATGTTGTTGTGCAATGTAACAATCAGTTCAATTTTTGTTTAAAAAATGAATAAAAAATCCTCTCCTAATTAGATGCTTTCCTGTGGTTTAGATAGAATTATCAACAGGGCTGGACTAAGACATTTTGTTTCCTATGGCAGAGCAGAAATGATGTTTCCCGCCTACTCAAAACAAGGTGCATGGTGTACCTCAAACCAAACAACTTATTTTAGTCCACGAAAGCAGCTCTTCCTGTCCTTGCCATTTAAAATCCAATGCTAAGCAATTAAGTAGCTAACAGTTTTCTGCCTTTTCAGGACACCTAAAATCTTCTGCCTCATCCTGCCTAATGTTAGAGCTGGCCCCGGTTGTTACTAGTTTCTGTCCTAAATGTGAACGTTCCCCCCCAGCTTGATCACACCAAGATCTATGATCATATAGATCAGTCCTTCTCGGGCTATTTGATATAGGGAACCAGCAATTTTTATTTTTCCCAGTGTGTCAAAACATTCCTAATCCCAGGACTGCCCTTCTTTTCTTTTCTATACCAAGCATTTTCCACCGAACTGACCTTGGCAGTTCAAAGCACATTCTCCCTTTCCCTCACATCTGATCATTACCCAGCTTCATGAAAGATAAGCAGTCTTTCCAGCCTGCATCACTACTAGTGTAGCATAACCCATCCTCCAATATTACAAAGTGCGTACAAGGTAAGTGGCCTTCAATAATGGCAGGTCCTATGGTCCTGACATGTTCTGACCTCAGAGGAAGTGACTTTGCTGGCAGAGCTCTGCCAGGAAGGCAGCGGTGGTGGTTTGGAGGAGAAATAAACTTTTTCTGAAGTCAAAGGCTTTTATGGTCAGCATACATAGTTTTTGGTAGATTTTTTTGGGCTATGAGGCCGTGTTCGATAAGAGTTTATTCCTGACATTTAGCCAACAGCTGTGGCTGGCATCTTCAGAGAATGCTGGTATGGAAGAGAGTGGGGTATATATTGCTTCCTCTCAGCTAACACTATATATATACCCCACTCTCTTCTATGCCAGCATTCTCTGAAGATGCCAGCCACAGCTGTTGGTGAAATGCCAGGAATAAACTCTTCTAGAACACAGTCTCATGGCCCAAAAAATCCACCAAAATGAATTAACTTTTTATTTTTATTTTTCAACATGTCTGGGCTCAACAGGGGAGCAGGTGGCCATCCTGGTGCTCAGCAAGTAGCACTGAACATTTTATTTAACAATGGTAATGCTTGCCACACACCAGTCTATCCTGCTGCCACCTTGATGCAGATGACTACATGTAAAAAAGACCAGAGTTTCCTGGAAATTGCAGAGCAAGAAGTGAGTTTTTCAGGCATTAAATCCTAAAAGAAATGCTTTAGCTGCAAAAACAGTTGTGCATCATGTGTCTATGGATTCCCCCCCTGATGTAGACAAGGTCTAGGTGTATGCTCATGCAAGGATGTGTTGTAGCTCTGCAGAGTCCTTAAAGTGTAAACATCCTTTATGTACACAAAGGGGCTGAGCAGACAGGCCAGGGTAGGACAGGCTGAGTACATCCTATCCTTGCCTGGATGTCCACTTGGGTTGGATACACCAAATCCATGTCCGATCTACCAGAATCTGGCCAAGTCCTGGCCCTGGGGTTTGGGCCTGCATAATCTAAACAGGGTGACACGAGGCTGAAGGAAACATTGGCCTTTTGGCCCATGCAGACAGCTCCAAATACACACAGGCTAATACTCTGTTAGTGACACAGGCATTCATAAGTTGTACTAGGCACACAGAGGAAATTATTTGCCATAGTGCAAGAGATGCATTCTCGTGACAGGGACAAAAGTGGAGCTACACATACAGCAACATTGTACAATGTGTTTACGCACAGCATGTTGCAGTTGCACATTGTGCATTGTGGTTACAGACTGTGCATTTCACTTTCACACTGTGTGTATTGTGCAATGTGCATTATGCACAGAGTAACAGCTCCCAATCATTGACACTGTTGTGCAGTTTCTATTCTGCATGGGGACTGCATAGGGCTGGTATAGCTTATCTCTGCATGCAGATATTTATGCTATGCTGAGAGGATGCTGGATTGCAGCCACATACATACACCTCACACATCTTAATAACAGTCATTTTATTTATGAACAGTGCTTTTCAGCCAAATGTGAGATGCAAGGTTTCCTCCTGCCTGGGTACAGTGGCCTTGTAAATAGAAGCTACCAGGTTTTTACTTCTCGCTCAGCATACGTTAGGCCAGCTGCATAGTGGTCCACAGTCCATTTGTGGTTCTTTTTCTGGTCCCCTCACCCACTTGCTTGGGTTAGATGGGGCCCTTCCAAGCTGCTGGGGGGGGGACATCCTGAAGGAGCCTTGTTTTTGTCCTAAAGGGTGGCCTGGCACATACCTATATGGGCCAATGAACCATTTGCCCCAGCCTGGCCCCACATGGCCCTATCCAGACAATGCAGGGCCAAAGACCTGATTCATCTGTGGAACATTCCTCTCCTAATGCTAGGCTCTCTTTGGAAGAGTGCTTTAATTAGTTGGTGGCTCTAACTGTTAAAAATATTTACTAGGTACTTAAGAGATATTTCACACAGAGTAGACAGTCGTACAACTGTCATAAAAGAAAAAAACAAACCGTGTTTGTTTACTCAAGTCTCCTATTAATGAGTTAAATAGTATCAAGATACCAAATATGAGAACAACTGGTCATTTCCTCCAGTCATCCATGCTTGAGTTCCTAGACAGTCTCAAACCTTTCTCAAAAGATTGAGAAGGTTGTTCTAACCATATACCCTCATAAAAATGCATCATTCAGTGGAATACTTCAACTTCCATTCCAATGCATTTCAGCTTTTTATTACATTCACCATTGAAGGAAATGGATTCAGCTGAATTAATACGTTGTATGCTCCTTCTCCAGTGGACTGTCTACACATGTCAAGGGCAGCCCCACTGTGAATCTCGGCCACCTTTCCCTTAATCCTCTTTTCAAAAACTCACCATTTGCTCCAGATTTACCCAGAAGATCCAAAGCACTCTGGAGCAACCTGCCCTGCCACTTGCCAGCACTGGCACTTCTCTGAGGTCACAACGAGGTGCCCAGCCTTGTGTTCAGTCCTGGGCACCTTGTTTTTGGCCTCAAAGGGAGCAACAGTGGGTGCAACAGTGAGACACTGTGTAGACAGTTGCCCGGGGTTGCTATGAAATGCCCAAGTAACAGGGGGATTCAAGGCAGCTTCAGAGCCAGAATACTGTGGGAGCAGACTAGCCCAGTGTAAATCTGCACTAAAAGTAGGAAAATATGGTCTGGTCTGCCCAAATGGTACTACTCATGAGATGGTACAGTCCTCTGGAACTCCTGGGAAGCCAAAAATAGTGGCATGCAACCCTCTTGGCTCTGGGTCTATATTTAGAGCATATACACACATGCATCTATTCATAATAATGTTTAGATTTTTTAAAAAAAAATCGACTGTTTTTCTATCTGTTTTTCTACTGATTTCTGCAGATTAAGTTGCTGTTAACAGCAGAAGAGCAAACCATGTTGTTTTGGTCAGTTGGCAAATATACAACCACTTGAAAGTATAGTCAAAAACACTACTTTGGGAGACTGAAAAATGGATTGTACTCCCTGCCAAATGCAGAAACATAATTGTCTGCCCTTTTCTGTAGACAAAAATGTCCATCGCTTATGACTCACAAGGCAGAAAGGGTTTGCCCCCCCCCCAGCTTTCTGGTCAGTCTTAATATTAAATATCCATTTAAATATCACGGATTTGCTATTTACAGAGATACTTTATCTGAATTCTAAACAGGTACATGAAGTTTCAGTAAAAGCTGAAGCTAAACCATTAAGTCTTTCTGGCTTTCCATTGTCTATAAAACTGCTATTTGTTTATCCTCCAGGCTTCATTCTATTTAAGAAAATTAATGTCTTTCTTTGAAAAAAAGATTTAAGAGCAATCTTACTTTTGCCATTAAGGAAGATGTGAAGGACTTCAGAGAGGTTTCAGAATAACTTGTTTCCCGACTTGTCCAGTATGCATACGTTCTGTAAGTATATATGATAAAGATATAGTAGTGTCTTCCATTCCTCCTGATCATGTCAAAGAATCATAGCTTTGCCTACCTGTCAATCTGATGGATATCATGTTCAGTAGCAGAAGAACTCTACAAGGGGAATGTTGTGTAGGTGATTCTACTTGTGAAGATGGGATGGGGAGTAGAAGTTGGCAAAATTATATTTTTGTGTTATTTCTCATCAAATTAGCTTTGACTTATGAATGAGAGGCATCCATGGGAACCATCCATCCGTCAACTGCCCTGCTCAGGTCTTGCAAACTAAGGGCCATGGCTTTTTTTACTGGATAAAACCACCTGTGTTGCTTTATTCTTTTTTCTCCCCCCTATTGACTTCCACTTTTCCAAGCATTATCATCTTTTCCAGTGAGTCATGTTGTCTGATAATATGTCCAAAGTAAGATAGATCCAGTATAGCCATTTGGCTTCTAATGAGAGTTGATTTGTCTTTCTGGCACCTCGTTGTATCTGTAGAGTTCTTCTCCAGCACTACATTTCAAGAGACTTGATCTTGGTACCAGCTTTCTTCGCAGCTTAGCTTTCACAGTCATACATAGCAATCAGGAATGTTGTGCTGTGGTGATTCTTACTTGGATGCATAATGATGTACAGTCAGCCCTCCATAGCCATGGACTTTTTATCCACAGATTCAACCATCCACACCTTGGAAATATTAAAAAAATAATATATAAATTCCAAAAAGCAAACATTGATTTTGCTATTTTATATAAGGGCCATTGCATTTCATGGGGCTTGAGCATCCAGAGATTTTGGTATCTACAGGGGGTCCTGAAACCCAATTTCAGTGGATACTAAGGGCCCTCTGTATATTCACACTTTAGGTTCTCCTTTGTTCCTTCATAGGTGCATTTCTAAGTCTTAGCCATCCTCGGAGTTCTTGACTATGCTCTGTGCTTCGATGAAGAACAGACCCAAAGTATACAAATGCTTTAAATATATTGCTGTCTTCCCAGATCATTATGATGTTGGAAGATGTAATCTAAAAAGCAAAAACAAAACTATCTTCTAAGCTCTGGAAGAAATGAAGCATGCCTTGGGGGTTCAGAGATCCTAGGCCTCTTTGTTTTCTAATCACAGTGGGTGGAAAATATGAAAGAGTTTCTCCCTCTTCCCAAAGTGAAATGACAGAGCATGAGATAGTAGATTGTTTCCCCATAAATCACATTTAAGGAAGGATAGTTCTGCCTTTCTGCCATCGATATCTACTTACCCCGGGAAAAGCCCCTTTGAGTTCAGTAGGGTTTACTTCGGAGCAGAAATTCATGAATTCTCTTTATATCTATTCTTCCTGCCTCCCCCAGAGCCTGGATTTCAAGATGACTTATAATTTAAAATGAAAATTATATACATAAAGCATTCAAATGAATATCATTAAAATGTAATTAAATGATCAGCAACATTAAAAACAATTTAAAACACACACTTAAAAAGCATTCTTCTTTAGATTGGATTGAATTGCATTACATTGTTAATTTTCTAATTATTTTTCAAAGACTCAGAGATTCTTCCTTCAACAATGGTAGCTTGTATTCCAGAATCTTACAGGAGATGATTGTTGGCCAACCATGAAATAATGAGACCAGACACAGTATTTGGGGTTATAAAGGGACCAACTTCATTGACCTAAAACCTATTTAAATGTTTGAGACCAAGGGCTGAGCAAATGGGGAAGGAAGGAATCTGGTGCGGGTTCAGTTGAAGGACAGATGTCAACTTGTGCCATCTTTGGGTGATGTCCCCAGCCATCCTTGAGTGAAGCATTGGGTTTCAAGGACAATCTGAAGAGACTGGTTGCTATCACAGATGTTCATTTTGGAAGACCAACCTGGAAGGCTCCCTCCCAATACCTTTATAAGAGAGATCAGCCCCCAGATCATTCCCAAGAGCAGGCTCTTTCACAAGCCCCCTGGTCTCATTCCTTGTGGAGACAGTCCCATGGAGACAGAGCCCAGCCCTCTACCACAAAGGAGGTGCCAAGGTGTACACTGCTCTCACATCTTCTCTCCCAACTACCTGCCACAGACAAGGGACAAGCATCTGCTTAGTCCCTTCCCACTACTAGGCTTGCCAAAGCAGCACTTACTCCCTTTTGCAAATCCCCCAAGAATATCTAATTACCATCCATCCTGTAGAGCTCCGTCCATTGGAAAAGTATGTCTGGATGTTGGAGAAAATGTCCCAAACCCTTTCCCTTGGCATTCCAGATTTCCCTATTTAGCTGTCTGCGGGCCAAGTCCAGCCATCTAGGGTCCCCCTCAACTCACCAAAGTTGGCATGGCAAGATGCCTGACTAAATAATGGAGACCCCAGGGGAAAAGAGAGGGCAACAGGCCCTTAAATAGCCTCCCTCTTGCCCCCTACAGGTGATCTTGCTTAGCCCTATGGGCCAAGTGCAAAGCCCTCAGTCTCCTCTCATGGAGGCCAACAAAAAAGCACCCCTTCCCTTGCAGCAAGACTGACTTGAAAACTTTTCTTGTTTTGACATCATGAGTGTTTTTGCATGCCTTCAAGTAGTGTTTGAGTTGTTCTGAGCCTAAGGCAAACCTATCATGGGACTTTCTTGGCAAGATTTGTTCAGAGGGAATTTGCCATGGCCCTCCTCTAAGGCTGAGAGAATGTTAATTACTCAAAGTTGTCCAGTGGGTTTCCATGGATGAACAGGATTTGAACTCTGGACTCCAGGGTCATAGTTTAATGCTGAAATCACTACACTACACTGATACAATTTTGTCATTTATTGAAACTATACAATCCACCTAGGGCTCCTCAGACCACACAACCTAGAGTATGAAACCTCTTAACATACTGGTTGGGGGATTCTGGGAGTCATAATCCAAATGGTAACTTGTCCAAGCTCTACCCAAACCTGAGGTCCATGTACCTCAGACTACAAGAGACCATGAAGAATGCTGGAGATTGCTATAAATTTATCCAGGTTTTTTTTTAAACCTGGCATCTGTGCAAGAATTTGAGAAGCACCTCTGTGGACTACTCCAACTGATACATCTGTATTATTTAGAGGTTGGACTATAACCACACATTCTCTCACTTGTTCACAGAATCATAATGCGGTATCATAAAACAATGAAATAAATCAAAATATTTAAATTAAGATTATGGAAAATGGAGAACAAGTTTTTAAAGGAGAGCTAAAATAATGGCTTGGAGGGCAATGGGAAACCTTTGCCTGTCATCAAAAAGGCACTAGCACAGGTTGCAAGTAGACCTCATTTTTTAGGCATTCTGCAACAGAGTGCCACCACTGAAAAGATCCTTTAAATCATGATCATTTCTTTATGAAGGACTACTAGCATATAGATAAAGTTGTCAGAGATGGAGTAAGGACATAGGATAATAGGTGATTCTTTGAGAAGTGAAGTTCTTGAGCAATCCAAGGCCATCTGATTAGCTTCTGATCAGAATCCAACATGGATTTCATTCTATCTCCCTCCAGTCTGAGTACAACCTACTCTCTAGAATATCACTCAGTGTCTGCTTGGGGGACAATGAGCAACCTGGAAAAGCAGCTTTATTATTTCTAGAACTATCCTGAGTCCTTGAGATGAGAGTACTAAGGGAAGCCAATACCAAAGTATGTGTTTGAACAACACTTCATTTCTATTCTGGAGACGCTCCAATTTTCAATTGCCTTTATGTTTATTGCATACTGGACACACATTTCATTGGGAGAAACATTGCCAGCAATTCATTTTCAGAGTTTATTTATTCATAAGAAAAAATAAATAAAAAGATCTTTGCACACAAGCCTAAAGGAGGGAAAGACCAGCACTGAGTGAAAATGGCCTCCTTATCATTGCTTCTATGATAAACATAATGCTGTGGCCCTCTACCAAATATCTTAAAATCAAAGTCAGAGGACCACTGACCTAACCTACCATTGAGCATTAAAATCTCTCCCTTTTTAATTCAATAATGGTTTCTTTCAGTGATCTTTTTATCCATGTTTCCCATCTGGTTGCCAGGCTTCAAGGGAATTACATGGAAATCAGTATTTTTTTAAATTAGATGTGTGTACACTTGGTCAGAAATTTAATCTAAGGTGCACCACACACACTTTAACCATAGTAGGGTTATGAGCATTTTTCACTTCCATGTATTTTTTAATTTTTTTGCCACATTAAGCACTGGATAAAGTGCACATTGTTTTGAATTTCTCTGACACTTTATTTCTCTGAAATAAATCTCAAAAATATGCACATTTTCTAGGAAAGGTGCACATCTTCCCATGGTGAGTCTTAGGAAATGCAAAAAGAAGTTAGAGTGCTTTTCTTAAAACTGTTTTTTTTTTAATATCCAAATATCCTTCTATATTCTCCAAAACTACAGGATGAATCTCCCTTATCTGAAATGTTTGGGACCGGATGTGTTTTGGATTCTGAATTTTGAAATATTTACATATACATAATGAAATATCTTAGAGATGGGTCCTAATTCTAAACATAAAACTCATTTATGTTTTATATGCTCCTTATAAACATAGCCTGAAGGTCATGTTGTACATAATGTTTTTAATAATAATGTGCATGAAACAAAGTTTGTGTAGTTTGAACTATCAGAAATCAAAGGTTTCGCTAACACAGCCACCCATGTAAAAAGTTTTGAATTTTTGATTATTTTGGATTTTAGAGTTCTGGAGAAGAGCTACTCAACCTGTAAAGTCCTGTTGGGGTCATATGTATGTATAAGTTCCCTTATACATGTGGTTGCAACTTTCTGGCTGTTCTGCAATAGACATTTGGTTCATCGTTTTGCAAAAAGAGTTCCACATAAGACTAAATCCAATTCATAGAATCGTAGAATCACAGAGTTGGAAGATACTTCAGTGGCCATCAGTTCCAGCCCCCAGCATGAAGGAATACACAATCAAAGCACCCCAACAGATGGCCATCCAGCCTCTGTCTAAAAACCTCCGAAGTAGGAGATTCCATCCTCTAAAACAGCGTATTCCACTACTGAACAGCTTTTACCATCTGGAAGTTTTTTCTCATGTTTTGGTGGAATCTCTTTTCCAGTAGTTTGCATCTATTGTTCCATGTCCTATTCTCTGGAGCAGCAGAAAACAAGCTTGGTCCATCCTCAATATGACATCTCTTCAAATATTGAAACAGGGCTTTCATATCAGCTTTTAACCTTCTCTTGTCCAGGCTTAGCCCCAGGTAGAGTACAGCCATACTGAAGCAACTGGATTTACCTATACAGCTGGCCTTCCTTATCCATGGATTCAAGCATCCACAGCTTGAAAATGTTCAAAAAAAAGTATACATTCCAAGTAGGAAACCTTGATTTTCAATTTTATGTAAGGGACACCATTGTGCTATGCCACTATATTTAATGGGACTTGAGCATCCACAGATTTTGTTATCCATGGGAGGATAACAAGGACCCACTGTACATTCACTCACCATTTAAGAGTCAATATAATGGGTCTATTTTACTTTGGATGTAGGATTTGATCTGTCAATTTGCACATTCTGGAATGGTTCATGACTGTTCTTCAGTGCCTTTAGAGTGCCACTGCATTTGCTAGGATGGCAAAAATAGCCTCTGTGCATGTCCCACAACACTGTGAGGCAATAAGCAGGCACATTGACAGACAAATAATTGTTTGGAAAATATCAGTATTGATCAGAAAGGTGGTGGTTGTGTAGGGATAAAATTTTTCCTAAATTAGTTCTTGAAGGAAGCAAGTTTAGTAATTTTCTTCCTACTGTGAGAAAGTCTTTGAAGACTGGAAAGAATGTGCACTTTTCAGAGAGTGTAGTTCAGGATATATTCCACATAAAATGTGTAAATTTCCCTCTAGAAAACAGCATTTTCTATGTAAGAAACATAAGTTCTTGTCCTTTTTTCACCTATATGCACACAAAAAGCATGTGTTCCTTTTCACAGATTAAGTCCTAAACAGCAGATACTCTTGTCAGTTTAGGAGTCTTTGTTAAGGAAAATGCAACATGGGACATACAGTAGAAGAAATAAAACATGTATGTGAAAGTCACAATGACTAAGCAAGAACAATTAAGAAGCCACACAGGTGTAAAAGCTAATGTAATTTAGAAGGCTTGAATGCCAAGGACAGAATTATAGAGTGTACAATTGGAAGCACCTGAGATTCATTAAGTGTACAAGGTGAAATGATGAAATTCTTAATTATGGGTTGAACTATGTGAACCAATCAAAATGAGTGTACACGCCCACTGGGTGGAAACTGACTAAGTGGGTGGTGTTTAACAATGGCTATAATAATTGCAATGATCGCCTATGTATTTTGTGGAGTAGATTGGTGTAGAGTGTATAGTTTGGTGTACTGGAGATTGTAGAGATTGTGATTTGTAGGGCATATAGTATATATAATAGAATAAAGTAGATCTTTTATATAAGACTACTGAGTTGTCTGGTGTCTTGACTGAAGACACAAGAGCCAGCAGGATCCTGGAGAAGTTTGGAGACATCTGAGGAAGAAGAGTGAGAAGGCTTGGAGAGTTTGTCAGGGTCTTCAGCCTATTCTCTGAAACTCTGCTGCTTTAGAAGAAAAGCATTAACTACTGACCAAAGCTGGTCAGCTCCGCTCCATAACAAGGTGGTGAGTTAGAGCCAGAGGTGAAGAGCTACAACTCCCATCATCCCTGACACTCTTCTCATGAGCATTTCCAAAACACTTGAGAAGCACGCTTTTCTCCTATTGTTTTGGAATATTTTTTAATATTCTTTCCACTCCGAATGGTGTGACATAGCACTTTGTCACATGGAAAAAATGGAGGGGAAAGCAGGGGTTTAAACAGTGATTATCCCATGAAAATTGTGCGATTGCGATTAAGAGTTTCATACACATCACAATTAAAGCGTCATTATCCCAGGAATAATCAGAGAATAACCAGGCAATAAACAGGCAATAAACAGCAACAAATAATTCACACAGTTTTACAAATCATTCATGTGAATGTTTTGTTGCTGTTTATTGTCTGGTTATTCCTGGTATATTGGCTCTTTAATCACAACATTGTGTAAAAATCTTAATCATGATCACATGATTTTCATGTGATAATCATTGTTTGAACCCCCAATTTTCCCCATGTGATAAAGTCCAAGTAGCTGTAACTATGCAGATTTATGCTCTGTAAGCAGAATAAAGGATCATTGCCTAGATGAATTGCGCAGTGCAATGTTGCAAAGATTAAAATCATGCCAGCATTATTTCTTCTATTTAAAAAAGAAAAGAAAAAAAGAGTATGGGGATATGGTGTCCCTCTTGTGAATGATCCCCTGAGTCTGACCCAGAGGAGACCTAATGTTACTTTTGAGCCCAAGCCGGGAGATTAATGGGTCACTTATTGTGTATGACACCATCTTTACAGCTCTGGCTGTCTTCTTAAGCAAATGCATGATGCCTTCAAGACTAAATATAACCTGGACAAAATTCTCCTAGTGTCATGACAGGAAAGAAAAATTAGTCTCTTCATTATTCCCATCACTATCCACCAGTCTAGTAGTTCTCAGCATGGGAAATATGAGTCATATTGCAATGAGACAAACAGTAGTTTCTAACTTCTTATTCTGTGTCTTATACTCAAAAGAAGTGTTGTTCTTTTGTATTCTCCTCTTTCCACTGAGAACACAACAAGGATATATTAAGGTCTTGCAAGCTGCTGGAAGGATCATCTGTATACTTATCGTTACATTGGGTGTATCTGCACTGAAGAAATGATGTAGTTTGACACCACTTAAAGTGCTGTCGCTCCATCCTAAGGAACCCTGGGATTTGTACTTTAATAAGGTCTTTAACCTTCTCTGCCAAAGAGTGCTGGTGTCTCACTAGAATGTTCCCATTCTTCCATCAAATAGCCTCCTTCTTCTCATAACTCCTAACCTTGATCTGGGAGCAGCCCAGACTTCAAATGAGAGTACACAGTGTTTGTGTGTGTGGTGTGTGTGTGTGTGTGTGTGCATGCATGAATGCATGAATGACAAGCTGAAAACAATCCTGGTTTGTACTTAATGGATAAGACACAATGACATCACCAGGGGCTGTCCCTTGGTCTCAGGTTTTGGCTCACAGGAAGTGTGTGCATGAACTGGGAAGCCTAAGTGGCAGGCTTCCCATAGTCAAGTGGTTGAACAAAATGCTGGACTGCTTGGACCTGAAATCTAATCCATCAGGGCTCTTCTTGTGAGCAGAATGTATCAATGCTGGGAGAAAAAGTCATATCAATTCACCCATGTTCTCCATTGGTTGAACTAGATTAGAGTGAGCTTTTCAGAGGCCATTTCTGTATGGATTAAATAACACATCCTCCTCCTTTTCCCACAATGATCAGTCCACATGATGCACGTCCCATTCCCCAGAAATGTATGGTCAGTCCAAGAGATGTATGGTCAGTTCAGCACCAAACCTGTTCTATGCCACCCTTACATGTTTAAAAATCACCTTTTGTTCCAGGTCTTCTATGAAAATCTGAAGCCTCCATAGTGATATTAGGTGGCTGTTTACTACATGCCCTGCTGTGTTCTGACTCTGAGGTCAGAATGAGGTGTGACTTCTTACTTGCTTCATCTTGCCTCATTCTGACCTCAGAGTGAGTGTCTTGTGCCACTGACTGTGGCAACAGGTGGCACAGCACAATGCATGTGTGAGCAGCCACCTGGCATTACAAAGGAGTGCCCAGGAGGTTTATCACACTGAGATTTTTAGAGTTTTCGCAGGTCAGTTCCAACATGACTGCGCTTCCAACGATGCACATTCACGTCATGGAAAGGAATGGCATCTGATGTTGCCATTTCCTTTCCATGGGAGCTCCTTCGTGAGACTTCCACAGTGAATCCAAGTGACTCTTCATCTTGATGAATTCAGAAAAAAAAGTGAGTACACAGAATTCACATTCAAGCTCACTTTGATTTCACTTCGAATTGGTCTGGTGTGGAAAACCACTCTGATCCCCCCCCTGGCCCCCTGCTTCCTGCTCCGTCATTCCCCTCTTCCTTCTTCACCCATCTCGCCCCTCTGCCACCCTGGTAGCCAATTATTATTATTTTATTATTATTTTTTATTATTATTAACTCTTTTCTAGTGCTGTAATTATACACAGCGCTGTACAAAGTCGGTTAATTAGGAGTAAATAAAAGCCTGCCCAAGGCGTACATTCTAAGATAAAACAATTAAAAGGGAATAGATAAAAATCCATATAGAAAGGAAAAAAAACAGATTAAAAAACATCAAATATCAACAAATCACATCACCATCAAATTGTCAGACAGCCAGATAACAATCCAATTGCCAACCCATCATCATCATCCTCTGCCTTCTCCTGCATCCCACATCTTTGCCCCCGACCCCCAGTGACCTACCCCTCATCCCTGACTGCTCCTGCATCCCATCTCACCCTCTCTGCCAACCTGCCACCTATCCCATCATCCCTTGACTGCTTCTTCACCCCAATAAAGGATGACAGCTAAGGAGGGGGCAGGGAAGGAGGACAACATCCAGAGCCCTACTGAGCATGCCCAAGGGTGCCGATTTGAATTGTTGAACCCTCCGGTGTGGTAATACAATGTGCACTCACTCTGCTTTACTTAAATCCGCATCACATGACTTGCTTGGAATAGAACTGACTTCACTACCCCCTCATTCGGAAGGGCAACAGAAAGGCAACTAGATGTGGTAAAACATCACGTTTTAACATGAATTCGCATTGCTAGACAGGAGTGACTCTGGATCTGGTGTGAAAAAACATCACACTTTGCATTGCTAGGACAGGAGTGACTGCGGATCTGAGCTGCAAACCGCCCCACGTGTGATAAGGTCCCAAGGTAATGGGAGACATCAGGGCAGTGTCAGGGCTAGAAGCTCTAGGCTGCTTCTGTTGTATTCTGGCTTGTGCAGACACCACCAAAGGAGACATTTTTCTTTGCTCTCTAGGAAAAGGCCACTTTGTAGATTCTTCCCTGTGCCTCTGTGTGCTTGTTGGTTGTCTTCTTCTCCTTCCTCTCACTCCAAATTCATAACAGTAGGTTTAGGGGCATTGGGGAAGTCGGTCAATCTGTTGACAAGACAATAGAGATGATGAGGGCGAAAGGTGGCTGGCATTGCATTGATGATAATGTCAGACCACATTTATAAACGTCTCTTCCCACCAGAACCAGGATGGGCAACTCTACAAGATTCGAGGGGCAATTCCCCCACAATCTCTCTGGTAGGCTTCACTCTGCTTGATTCACTAAGATATCTCCTTTTTCCTTCAGATTTCCTCTCAAAATGGCAACCAGAAGCAGTGTCATATCACTTTCTGTTGCCATTTTGAGAGGTAATACAATGAAAACAGATTATCTGGGGACAATGGGGGATTCTCAAGGGAGGGGATGGTGTTTTCACTTGTTTGAGGGCTTTTTGGGCAGTTTTTGGTTTTACAAATCTCCCCCAAATCACACCATTTTTTAAAAACAATGAATGGTTGTGGGGCTTTGGAGGACTAGCAGGGAGCTTCAGGGGCCACAAATCTAGGATTCAGAATCAACCTGCAAAACCATACTTTCGTTACCCTTGCCCTATAGAATACAACTGAAATGGGCTTTGCAGTCAAGAGCTTCACACAGGAATACATTGGATAATGTCAAGAGGTTGTTTTTGCATAGCTCTGCTTTAAATAGAAGTCAAGGTGATATCGTTTTATGATTAAAACCGTCCTTACTTGCTTGACTGGGCACCACTGTTTGGAAAGAAGGAGATGGAATAAATTAGTTCTCCCTAAACCCTTCCTTCTGTTTTTCTTTTTTCTCAGTTAAAAATTGTTCACTAACAGTTATTAGGAAAAGGATGTTTTCAGGCAATCAAGGTTTCTCCTCTTTCTATACACCAGTGTAAAATGTAATCAAAGACAGCGATTCAGTTTCAAACATGTAATTGAAAGGTCCTGGCCCCCAGTCGTATTTATTTAATGTGTTTATAAGTGGAAATCATTGAGCTTTGACTGCAGAAGAGATTACTACCTATGTATGGTGACCAAAGGTGTGGACTTAAATCAGTTACAAATAAGGAATTACTTATAGTAAATTGTTTGGGGGGTTATTGCTGTTTTTTCTGAAATATCAAGGATATACAGAGGCTGATGGCCATCTGTCAATGGGGATGCTTTGATTGAGAGTTCCTGCTTGGCAGAATGGGGTTGGACTGGATTCTAGGATTCTAGGATTCTAGGATTCTATGATACCTTAATTGCCTTATGATGGTAAAGTGCTGAGGGATAACTTTGTTTCTTTTACAGTGTAACTATATTTGTTCTCTATACTTTTACAATTCCAATTCCTTTTTATATAAATGGCTATATTGAGAGGCTGAAACTAAACTGAATAGTGATAAATTAATGCTCAGGGTCCCAGTACATCATCCTATCACTGCTCAGTTATGGATGACTTTAGCGCAAGGATGGGGTACTCTGGTAGCAGGATCAGTGGCCAATTCCCCCCAAAGACCACCACATGGACCCAAATATCTCCATTTTCCTCTGCAGAAGTGACTGCAGAAGAAATATGGAGGTATTTGGAGGTTAGTACAATTCTTGGCTGATTGTACAGGTGAGATGAGGATATATTTTTAAAATATTAGAGGGTAAGGGGCATTCAGAGGCCACAAAAGTGCGTCCAGGGGTCTCATGTGGCCTGTGGCCACACTCCTGCTTTAGCATGTCATTACAGTTGACCCTCCACATTTATGGCTTTGGCTTTTGCGGATTTTATTATTTGTAGTTTTGATTAATATGTTGTCTCTAGGAATCTCTAGGTCCTCCAATGCAACTATGCAAGAGGTTGACCATAGAGTTGTGTTGGAGAACTTAGAAATTTCTAGAGAAAACATTTCTCTGGGCATTTGTATGTCCTCCAGCATGATTCTATGATGAACTTCTGCAGATGTTGATCACAGAGTTGCATTGGAGGATCTGGAGATTCCTAGAGACGTGTTCTCTAAGGTTAAAAGAATAGTGGGTTTGTTTGTTTTTAATTTGTGGTTTTTCCACATTCACGGGGGTCCTTCACCCCTAACCCAGGCAAATGTGGGAAGACTACTGTATATCTATTCTTCTAAAAACACTGACAGCTGGTGACATCCATGACAGTCTGTTGGTGAACCTTCACTGGTTTGTAGGCCTGATCTTAAAGGAAATATTCACCCAGCAGCAACAGTTTATTTGTACGAGACACAACGACAATTACAAAATATTACAAACTACAACCATACATTTTACTGAATAACAACTTATTAACAGGGACAGGGAAAACCTTAGTAGGTCAGGAAGCAGGAGGTCAGCAGTAAAACAAATTGACTTACCATTCCATCTACAGCAACTTGTCCCCCTTATAATTCACCATTATTGTTTTTATAAAATTACTATGGCTTTTTTGGGCAGCTACTGCAAAAAGGAGCAACCTTAAGAGTAGAATTGTCTGCCAGCAGATCAGAAATAATGTCATGCTGCAACCAACCTGTTCTTGCTTTCAAAAGCTCATCCAGGAAATGTCCCCTAGGATATAAATGGCACTATAAAAGATAATGTGCTAGATCTTCCACCTCCTGTGAACTACAGATCCAAAGCTGCTGTGTATGAAGAGTCCCTTTATACCTTCCTTGGCATTGTCTGGAAGTGAAGGGCAGTGAAGGCTTTTCTAAGCATCACAAAGGTTAAGTTACAGAAAGATTCTATGATTCTATGATTCTGTTGTTCGAAATATTGTTCCCTTTTGAGCTGGCTATACCAGGGAGAAAACGCTTGCTGTTTACTACTGAACACGTTATTGTAGGAGTAAAGGAAATATTCAAGTTACTGGATCATATCTGCTGAATAGTTTCAGCATCTTGGATAGGACCTTTAAAATCTGGATTAACATACCGTGCAAATGTACTGACCCTCTGACATGGAGGGCACCAGCCGCCTGATTATTTATGTGTGTTCTAACAATAAACCACCATCTTGTAGTATTCCAATGTGTTAAAGTAACGATGTTAAAGTAACTACAGTCAGCCCTCCCTGTCCATGGATTCTTCGTCCATGTATTCAAGCTTGAAAATATTCAACAAATATGTAAATTCCATAAAGCAAAGCATGGTTATGCCATTTTATGTAAGGGGCATCATTTTACTACGTCATTGTATTTAATGGGATTTGAGCATCCATGCATTTTGGTATCCACAGGGGTGCTGGAACCAAACCCCAGTGGACACCAAGATCCCACTGTATTTTACTTACAGTGGGAAAGGAAATAGTTTGGGGGACCTGGAAGTGCAAACATGAACATGTACTTGAAAAGTAAGTTCCTCAGCTCTGGACTCAGTGCATTCAGATCCATTACAAGTCACTGCAGCAGCCTTGGTGGCAACAACAGAGCTCTCTGGTGGTTGCATGCCAGTCTGTCTATTATACCTATATGACAAGCTGCCTACAGGGGATTTGGATTTCAAAAGCTTTAGCTCTGAACACTGTGACTCTTACAATATGTTCAATTGTACTAGAGTGCCCCCAAGAGGACATACAAAGAAACTTAATTCTGTTATCTAAACCACCCACCAGCCACAGTAACTTCATGCAAGAGACTTTTTATATTATTTAATATATGTAACACACACCTTATCTGCCCACCTATCCATCCAATAGAGACATTCCTTTCGGCACTATTCTTTAAAAATTAACACATCTTTCTTTTTTCCATCTTTTCATCTCACCCCACCATTTCAGATTGTGCAGCGAGAATTGTATCATTTTGCGTTGGCATAGAACAAATTCTCTCTCCTCCCCACATTCTTGAAAACTATCTCATTAATGGAGGTTACTTTGCACCTGCCTATGTAGTTTATATTGTCCGAAAGACTGGCTAGGGGAGATAAGCCCCCTTTGGTGGTTACGATAATTCAGGTATGAACTGAGAGTTGTGAAGAATTTACAAAAAGCTGGATGAGACCACTGCCCATCTTGTCCAGCTTTCTCTTCTCACGTTGCCCAAACAGTGGCCTATGGGATAGCCACCAATTATGTTTTCTCTAAAGCAAAGATATGCCACTGTGCTGAGAACAGGTCTCATTCCTAGCAACTCAGAAATGCCATCAAATCACAACCTTTCCCATTTCACTTTGGGAGAAAATTAGCTGATTTGTGGATAGGTGTTTTTAGAAGGAGCTCAGTGAAGTCACCACATTTTTAAACGAGTTGATGATGATCTGGACTATCCTCAGGATTTTTTAAAACATGTTTTTTGCCTGTAAAAATAATTTGAGAGTGATCCATGGGAGGTTACAACTGTCCAAAGGAAGAACAAAAAAGGTTGCAGGGAAGCTGAGGGTCAAACCAAACATAAAGGGAAATGTATATTCCATTTTATTAAGCTTGGTTTCCCTCCCACAACGGGATTTCCTCAGCAGTACACACCTCAGCACATTTTGCAAATTAAGTCCATGTTTACTTTTCCATTGCCAATCACATAACAAAGCACATAAAATGCAAGTTATGTGGTTGAGTAACATCACATACTATGAGAAAGAGACATTTTTCACCAATGTAGGAAGCACCTCTTCTAAGAACATGATAAATGTTTGATGTAGTTGACCCAAAGAAGAACACTGACTATTTCTGTGGCCGTACCCTGTATTACAAATGCAATCTTGGATGGTGCAACTGATTGCAATCCAAACAAAGTTCCAGAAAATGGTAGGATTTGTACCGGATGTCCCTTGTGGTCACTTTCAACTCTGTGATTCTATGATTCTAGGTAACTAGCTTCTGAAACATGCCATCACAAGATATGTTTCTTTCTGTAGAAGGAGGACCTTCAGGACATTCTAGGAAAGTTGGCAGGGATAGGTGGGGAGTCCTTGCTTACCATTGATCACAATGAAGCCATGTTTCATGGTGGACTTTCTCTACCTCTACCTGCCCAACTCCTTGTACTGTGAGCACATTACTTTTGTTTCTGGTTGATATTATAGAGACCATTGTGAGAAACAGTTGGTAGTAGAGGTCCTATACTGTGCTTGTGTAATCTAAATCTGTACTCATGTAGTTATGTGACTGATGCACTACACCTCCCTTGTGCTGAAGACCAACATTATGCGGCAAACTATGTATTGGCCAATGCGCTTGCAGTTTCCCCAATCCCAGTGAATCAAGTGTACACTGAAGGCACTCACAAGAATGAGGAACCATCCATGATTATCCACCTGCATGTGCAATGGTTATTCTTGCAGACCTCTGCTCACAATGTAGACTGCACTCAGGCGTTGTGCCATGGCTGAAAAAGTATAACTAACCATGTGTGCAAGGGATCTTAATATTTACATAAAAGTCCAACAAGATTCCAGCTTGTGTTTTCCTTTACTGCAAAATAAATAAATCAATAAATCAATGAACATATCTGATTCTTAGAATAAAATTTAAGAGGATGGCTGTGGCAGCCTATTTGTCGTCTATTCATTCGTGTAAATATTTATATCCTATCTTTTTCTTCTGGGATCTTAAAGTGGTATCTTTTGTCTTGAGACAAGGGATGAGATTCATGTGGTCTACCAGATGTTTCTGGACTGCAACTCCCAACATTCTTCTTCACTGGCTATATTGACTAGGGTGGCTGGAAGTTGCTGTCCAAGAACTTCTAGAGGGTCAGATGATACCCAGCTTAGACCAGGTAGATCAGGAACATAGGATGAAAGTATACAATTTTCACAGTTACAAGCTGTCTTAAAGAAAACTTGCCAGTCTGTTCCTTAATGTGTGAGTTTTGTACAATGAGTATCTGAAAATCTGGAGCATTTGGGAACATCACCTTTATGCGATTAACTCAGAGGACATAAAAAAGATCTGAGAGCTACAGAAATATCTGTCAGCTAGACAATAGGCCCTGATGAACCAAAATGGGAAAGAAGGATCCGGAGGTTCTTGAGTGCAATTGCCAGAAAATTTAGGCCAACTGGGGATGTATTTCTTACAAAAGATGTTCCCTGATTGGCAAGGGAGCAAAATGGCTGTGATGAGGCTACCATAAAAGCAGGGTTCTTAGGGCAATTGAGATGATTTCTGGGAGCTCAGAAACACATTTGAATCAGAGATGAATGGGAATAAGACCAGGAGAATCTCAATGGGTTGTCCTTGGCTAAAAGTGCCAATCATGGTTAATACTTACCTGGGTAAAAAAGCTACCAAGAGTGCTTTCAAATCCAGTTCTTTGAAGAGCCCTTATGACCCAGAATTGGGGCTGATGTGAGAGCAAGGAAGGTAGATAACCATGTCACAATGGTTATAATGGCATTATTTGTTAAGATGCTTTCCTGGACCATCTATTTTCTGCTGTTCAGCAGTGCAACTAGTCAATTGGACAGTCGTCTTATCTCATTGTCACTGTAGTCTCAAGTAGCTTCAGTCATATGGAATGTTGTGAGGATGCTACTTTTTTATTTCAGGTATCAAAATCGTTTTGGCCAGGATATAGCCAGCATTGGAATGGGTAGAGTGTTGCTTTGGGCCTTCAGCCAATTGGACCTTCTTGCCACAAATGGTCTTGTCTCCAGTCCCTGAAGTGAAAGACAAAAGGTAATGGAAACTACATTCGGGGCCCCTATTTATACTTATTTCCATGGTTCACTAAATTGTACCCTTTCCCTCCGCTCCCTTATGTACTGATGTATGCCAATTTCCTCCCTTAAATGTTTCTCAGAATTTTCTCCTATCTACTCCCCAACCCTACAGCATATGATTTTCAGGGATGTTTGCCTTCTCCACCACCCCAGTCCAGCCTCACAAATGACCAAAGGAAGGTAAGGTGACAAATATCACCATGCTCTGGTTTGAAGCCAAGCCAGAAGCTCACATTAGCTCAGAACACAGTTGCTAGATTAGCAGTGCTAACCAAAGTGGTCATCCCTGGATTGATGCCCACCTGTGAGCTATTGACTGTTGAGCTGTTATTAGTTTTCAACAAACAAACAAAGCAAGCTTCATTTATATGCCGTTTCATACCGCCTAAGCAGTGTCTAAGCGGTTTACAACTGTAAGCTAACAAAGAAAGAAACAGTTGTAGTCAATAGGCAGAAATATATTGCCTGTCCCTGGCACATTGGAAATGATACTGTACTGGTCCCCCATGCTGGATAGGATAAATAATAATTTAATTTAATTTGTTTTATTTATATACCGCTATTCCAAAGATCATAGCGGTGAACAGCAAGTAAGCTAATTAGCAAGTAAGCTAATAAAAAAAGCACTGTTGTTGATGTCATGTGCCTCAAGTTGACTCCTGTTTATGGTGGCCCTAACCTAGTATTTTCCTGACCATATTTATTCAGAGGAGGCTTACCACTGTCTTCCTCTAAGGCTAGGAATTGTGACTTACCCAAGGTTGCCCTGTGGGCTTCCATCACTTAAAGGGAATTTGAACTCCTAGAGTATTGATGCAAGACTCAAAGCACTGCACTGGATCATGAGAAGCACTAAAGGGTTAAAAATGATCAGGAGGATCACATTGCACTACATCTCTTTGCAATTTAACTTACTCTCTGTTCATCTTCAAGTTTATTTCATGGTGCTTCTGCTTACCTTTCAAGTTCTGTATGGCTTAGAAATAAAATAAATAAATTAGTACCCAGGCATCTTTCAAAACATTTTTTTTCCAGAATCAAAACAGCTGGGCAGCAAAGTCTACATCAGTACCTCATCCCCAAGTGCTAGGGATGCAAAGACTACTCATGAAATTTTATATCTCCAAAACTGCTGAAATTATTCATGTGTGCGTGTGTGGTAATGTGACAAGAATGCATGAGAAACCATTTCTTTGTTAGTTAGGATGGTGCAATTCTTTTTCTCCACCTAATATAGGAAAGTGTCAGCACTTTCTTGAAGAGGAGAGGAAAGATTCAAAGATCTAGATGTGTTAGTCTGGAAAATCAGTACGCAAAAGGATCTTGTAGCACCTGGGGCTAACTGAAAGAATGAAGTTGGTAGCATGAGCTTTCGTAGACCTGAGCCTACTTCCTCGGGAGAGGAAGGGTATTTAAACATTAGAGAATTTAGTGCACAGTTAAATAATCCATTTTACCTTGCCCAGTTTGAATCGTCTTCCAGGATGCAGCCAGAGATTATCATATGCGTTTTGCCACCAATGCTGCCTCTTGCCTAAAATCCACCTAAATCCCGATTAGAATCCAAGCTCAGTCGGCCGATTTGCAAAGTCGGGAAGCTGGGAGCCAGGTTTTAGGCAGTTTTTAGGCAGGAGGCAGCATCGGTGGCAAAATGCATATGAGAAGAGGGCAGATAATGGATGTTAGATGTTGGGGTGCGTGTTTAATTCAGCCATACCTCAGCCCAGGAAATCAGTCCATTGCGACAACATTTTGTTCATCATGACTGTGGCCAGTGAACAAGGACTATGAGGAAGAACTGCATCGTTCAGCTGAGGGATGAGAGACAGCTTTACCATTGCCTTGGGTTTTATTGCTGAATCCAACTTGATATCTGCATGGGATCAATAAATCATTGCTCCTTTGCACCTGTGACTAAATTTTATTTTGCAAGATCCTTGAGCCTGAGTTTGCCTGTGAACTGAGTGAATCAGGACCCTGGAATAGTTGATATGCATCCTTTTGTCACACAATCCATCTTGAGAGGCCATTTCTTCCTCCGTGTGCCATTGTCTGTGTAATTTGGAAGCTTGTGATTTTTAAAAACGACAAGTTCCACTACAAGTAAACACCTCACCAGTTCCGTAGGTTCTCTGGAGACAGTTTCCATGGCCTGTTTTGTTGCAATCCTTTTAATACCACACTTAGGGAAAGCATTTAAAAGCTCTTGACACTTGGAGTCATTTCCGTTTAATAATGTTTCTTTCCCGCCCACTGCTGTGTGATATTCATGTAGGAAATTGGAAGAAGGTGACATTTCAATAGGTAGTAGAACATACTGCAGCAAATCTGTAAGTAAGAAAAAAATATATATATACCTTTGCTCCCACAAGCAAATGTTCTTTGGATTGTGTATTCTGCCACGTATGTTGAATATTTATATAAATATCAAGGTTATTCAGATGGGATGAATAAGGAAGCGGTAGCAGGGAAAATCTGAATGGTATTGTAACCAAGGCCATTCATATTTTCCAAGCCAGAGATTGGCTCCTTAAGCATAAATGAAGAATCCTGCTAATTGGTACAAAGATATTTCCTGAGCAATAAATGCATCCCATACTCTATAAGCATGAGAACATGAGTGGTACTTTGAAACTCCACATGGTTGATTCAAGGGTATGAAGGGATTTCCAATATTCCAACCCAATATTCCAGCCCATTATTCCATCCCATGTGAGTCAGTGAATGTAATTAATGTACAGTTGTTCCAGTTTGATATCACTTTAACTGTCATGGCTCTAATCTCTGCCAGAGAGCTCTACTGCACACACTGAACTATAAGATATTGGGGCTAACTAATGTGGCTCAATGTTATGGAATTTGGATTATGGCATAGAGCTCAGGCACCACAAGCAAACTACACATCCCAGAATTCCATAGGATGGAGCCATGACCACTAAAGCAGTGTCAAATGCCATTCATTCTGCAGTGTGGCAGCAGCCTAGAGCATGGTATCAAAGGATTGAGGATGATGTGAAACTACAAATCCCAGAATTTCATAGGATAGACTGGGCTATGACAGTTAAAGTGATGCCAAACTGTATTCATTCTGCAACATGGCAGGAGCCCACAGCTCTCTATCACTGAATAAAGGACTTCATGAAACTACAAATCCCAAGATTCTCTAGAATGGAGGCAGGACAGTTAAAGCAGGACTGAAGTGCAATAAGAATGCAGTGGAAACACACTCCTGACATGAAATGATTTAACTTCGGTGTGGGCAATAGCACTTCCAACTCTACAAAGGAGCTCATATTCCCTGGTGTAGAAACCAAAAGTCAGCTTTTCATAGAGAAGAGTTCTAGTCAAACCTTCTTGTGGACATGCAGGGTGTGGAAAAATTGAACAGGGAAAGATATTTCTCCCTGTAAAGATTTCCAGTGTGAAGTCGAAGGCTTTCATGGCTGGCATCCATAGTTTTTTGTGGGCTTTTCGGGCTATGGGGCCATGTTCTAGAGAAGTTTATTCCTCACATTTCGCCAGCATTTTCTCTGAAGATGCTAGCCACAAATGCTGGCGAAACTCCTCTAGAATAATGCCCACATAGCCCGAAAAACCCACAAAAATCTAGGGAAAGATATTTCTTAATCCACTAGAACCTGAGGTCAGCCAGTAAAGCTGAGTGATGGGAGATTTGGGACACACTAATTCCCACACTACATATGGTGCCCAGTGGCTCCCATGGCAGTGGGACAGTGCCTCCACTCCTGTTTTGACCTGAACCTTAAAGGAGATAACTCAGTATTGTATTTATGTATTTTATTGTAATCCACCTAGATCCTTTTTGGAGGGGCAGGATATAAATAAAACCTATTATTATTATTATTATTATTATTATTATTATTATTTAGAGAGAAAGAGGAATTTAGTGTACATTTATCTTGACAAAAATATGTAAACATGTACATAGTGTCTATAGTTATTTTTTGAAGATAAAGCTAATGAAAACTTTATTGAGATGGCCCAGACGTGTTGCTACGTACCATAAAAATGACCACTGAACAAATCATGTTGTTGGAAATATCAAGAACAAATTGCAGGTCTTAGACACATCTCTTGGACTTGCCAATTTTAATCATTGTAGTAAAAAAGAAGCCCTGCGAACCTGAAAAGACTGTGGTACATTTGATGATGTAGTCATAGACATCTGAGGATCTTTTCAATTATGCTGGAACAGCATTAAAATATATATATAAAGAAATGTGTCAGGAAGTCCTGAGTAATGTGTAATTATAGTGCCCCTATTCTGCTGAAATTATAGGCTTTGCCTCTTGTGTTTTCCATTTCCTTTTTATTTCATGAAATGTACTTTTATGTTAAATTCAATAAAAAGTGGCACAGTGGAGCCGCAAAATTATCAAATGAAAACAGGGTATCACAACAAGAGATGTCAGTGAACATTGTGGAATAGTTTGATGTTTTATTTCCTAAAAGACACAGGGAAGGCAGAAGAAAGGGGGGAATATTGGAAGCATAGGTTACAAGTGGTCCAGATAGAATGGAAAAACCAAAGGCAAAAGCATCCACATCCGAGAGGAATGGAAATCGGAGAAAAGGAACTAGTGATTGACCCTTGGTATTCACTAGGATTTGATTCCAAGACCCCCCCCCCCATGGATACTAAAATCCATGGATGCTCAAGTCCCATTAAATACAATGGGAAATAAAAATGGTGTCCCTTATCTAAAATAGCAAAATCAAGGTTCGTCCAAGGTTTCTTGGATAGTTGAATCCATGGATAAAAAATTTCATCAGTATGAATAATAATAATAACAACTGCACATGGCTGAGATAAATCCTATTAGCAATCTCAACTAGAATCTCAACTAGAGTAAAACCACAGAATCAGATGTATTTACCTACATGTTTATTCATTATTCAGTTTACTGACTCTGCTCTAGTTGGGGCTTGATGTTTGCAAAACAAAACAAAACAAAAAAAAGGTTTTCATGTTCTTATTAGAGAAAGGAAGAAAAACGTGGTTATGTATGCCATGTACAGTATAGGTTATAGGTATACATATCTGTTTGGCCAAGGGAAGAACATGGAAAGTTGGGAGTGACTGCTGATTTTTAAAAGACTAGGTGGAGACTGGTTAGTCAGAGGAGGAGAGTAACCCTGCATCTACATGACACTGCTTTAATGACCATGGCTTAATGCTATGGATTCCTGGGATTTGTAGTTTCGTGGGATGTCAGACTGCTCTGGTTCCACAACAAACTATGAATCCCAGGACAAATGGCACTATGACAGTAAAAGTGGTGTCAAACTGCATTAATTTTGCAGTGTAGCAGCAGTCTCAGTCTGATCTGCCTCCTGGAGTTGTGAGGCTGAAGTGGAGAGAAGAGAGAGCCATGTAATCCTCCTTGAACTCATTGAATAAAAGGCAAAATATAAATGGGATGAATGAATGAATGAATGAATGAATGAATGAATGAAATGAGGATGTTTACCTGTCAATATCAATATCCAATGAAGCCATTGCCTGTTGCTGTTGTTGTTAACTGCCTTCAAGTCAACCTTGACTTATGACAACCCTATGGATGAGACATCTCCAAGACTCCCTATCCTCCACTGTGCTTAGTTCCTGTAAATTCAGAGCAGTGACCTCTGTAATAGAGTCTATACATCTGAGGTCTTCCTCTCTTTCCACTTCTCTCCAACTTTCCTGGCATTATTATCTGTTCTAATGCAACATGCCTTTTCATGATGTGTTGAAAGTACGCCAGCCTTCGTTTGATCATCTTGGCTTCCATGGAGAGTTCAGGCTTGATCTATTCACGAACCTATTTAGAATCAGCCGCTAACGGTATCCTCAGCACTCTTCTCCAGCATCACATCTCAATTGAATTGATTTTATTCTTATCTACTTTCTTCACTGTCCAGTTCTCGCATTGCTTCATGTTTGTTGGCAAGGGACAAAAAATTCAAAATCTCCTTTTAGCATAATAATAATAATAATAATCATCATCATCATCATCATCATCATCATCATCATCAGAGGAACTCAAAAGACTAAGGGAGAGAAATGTACAGAGCGTACAATGAATTGGGTGTTTCTGGAAATCTGCTGCAATTTTGCAAGATATAATTATTATTATTTTTATCTCGGTTTCTCTTCCCGGGTTCCATCTATCCATTTCCTCCCAAAAAGTGTTTGCCTAACTAGAAATGCCTGTGTTCTTCTACTCCCTGGGCATCGGAGATTACTTGAAACAATGTTTGCTGAATAATTTAAAAGTGGTTCTATTGTGTAAAGCTCTTGTAGAACTAAATTACTTCTCAACCACCTTTTTGTCTCTCCAGAAAATAGGTTCATTCTTGATATTCCTCTGTGGGTTCTACATGTGCTCATTTCTAATGTGTTGCGGATCATAATTTTGGCAGCAGTCAAAGAATGTGCAGGTAATAGTCCTACTTGAATTTGCCATCTGATTTTGCTATTAAGTGGAAAGATGGATGAAAAGAAAGGGCAGGAGGAGGAGCAGGCAAAATAAAAAGAGGCCCTTGCTGTGCATCTGCACTGTCAAAATAATGCAACTTTAAGTGCTGTAGCACTTAAATCCCAGGATATGTATGGAACCCTGGGATCTGTAGTTTTGTGAGGCACCAGCACTCTTTGCCAGAGAACACTAAAGGCTGGAGGAAAAAACACTGCGGGCTCCTGGAAGTTAAGAGGTATAATCTGGTGTTCTCAGGGACGTAGCCAGGATTTTAGGAAGGGGGGGGGTCCAGACTAAGTGTCACCATTATAATGGGGCTTGGGTGCAGTGGCGCAGCAGCACACACCATTCATTTTTCTAATGGAAGGGGCGTCCGGACCCCAAGACCCTCCCCCCTTGGCTACGTCCCTGGTGTTCTTGTGAGAAAGAAAATAAATCTGTATAAAGCTGTGTTGTTATAAGAAAGGGTTTTTCTTCATTGGTTCAGCTGATGGGTTTCAAGTGTAAAGCCTTCTTCATCAGCTGTAAAACGATAAAGGAATATAAAGTTGGTCCTCCATAATTACAGCTTTGACTTTTGTGGATTTGATTATTTGCAGATTTGATTCGACTGTGGAACACACTTCCTCGGAGTGTAGTGGAGTCTCCTCCTTGGAGGTCTTTAAGCAGAGGCTGGATAGACATCTGAGATTTCCTGCATGGCAGAATGGGGTTGGACTGGATGGCCCTTGTGGTCTCTTCAAACTCTATGATTCTATGACATCTCCAATTGCTTTTTCCCTCCTGTTTTCACAATTCAAAAGAGATGTTGGAGTGCATCCAAAGGAGGGCAACTAAAGTTGTGAATGGTCTGGAAACCATGCCCTGTGAGGAAAGACTCAGGGAGCTGGGGATGTTTAGCTTGGAGAAGAGACGGTTAAGAGGTGACCTGATAGCCCTGTTTAAATATTTGAAGGGATGTCATATTGAGGAGGGAGCAAGCTTGTTTTCTGCTGCTCCAGAGACTAGGACCTGGAGCAATGGATATAAGCTACAGGAAAAGAGATTCTACCTCAACATTAGGAGGCTGTTCAACATAGGAACAAACTTTCTCATAGTCTAGTGGAGTCTCCCTCCTTGGAGGTCATTAAATGGAGGCTGGATGGCCATCTGTAAGGGATGCTTTGATTGTGATTTCCTGCATGACAGGGAGTTGGACTGAATGGCCCTTGGGGTCTTTTCCAACTGTATGATTCTATAATGTTCTCTCTTGGAATCTCTAGGAATTTCAACTCCATTAGCAACAGAATAGTAGAGTTAGCCCTCCCTATTTGACTTTTACAAATTTGATTATTCACAGTTTTGATTATTGTGTTCTCTCTAGAAATCCCTTAGTCCTCCATTGCAACTCTGCTGGAAGTTGGCCACAAAGTTGTGCTGGGGGACCTAGAGATTCCTAGAGACTTCTCTAGCATTTAGAGGTCATCCAGGGTGATTCTATGGTTGCCTTCTGGTGGATGTTGACTGTAGAATTGCATTGGGGTCCCTAGAGATTCCTAAAGAGTTCTCTTAGGAAAAAAACATCCGGTGGATGTTGAATATAGAGTTGACTATAGAGGAATTTGAAAACATCCTACATTTGGAGCATGAGCAGGGTGACCAGAAGTCCTCTATTTTAACCTTATTCTGAGCAGGAAGGGATTTCAAAACGTCCTCCAATTGGAGCATGATGAACTGGTCCTCCATTCCAACCTTTCCTCCAGTGCAACTGTGCTGGAAGTTGGCCATAGAGTTGTTCTGGGGGATCTAGAGATTCCTAGAGAAAACACTTCTCTAGGCATTTAAATTTTATAGGTCATCCAGAGTGATTCTATGTTCACCTTCTGGTGGATGTTGACTGTAGAGTTGCATTGAGATTTTTATTGAGACCTAGAGATTTCTAGAGAGTTCTCTTAGGGAAAAATAGTGTTGTTGTTGTTTTTAATTTCTGTTTTCCCCACTTTCACAGAGGTCCTGTGCCCCTAAACCCAGTGAATATGAAACACCCACTGTACATTTACTGACAATAGTTATGCATGGTTTGTTAAGCCATTTAATTTTTTTTTTCAATGATGCAAGAGTTTTGGTGAGGCACCAGCCCACTTTGGCAGAGAAGGCTAAAGACCTTGTAAAACTACAAATTTGAGGGTGCCATAGGATGGAGCTGTATCACTTAAAGTGGTATCAAACTGCATTATTTCTACAGCATGGATGCATCCATAGTTGATGGACTGTACAATCTAAAATTCAACATAATGGAGACAATGGAGGAACAAATTGGAAGCAAATATTACTTCATGGCATGTCAATGGGGAACAAGGTGGCTAAATCCAAGGAGCTGAAAGCAACTCACCTCCAGTCTCCTGACAAAGTATTCCTATGTCTAAGAGGAAAGAAAATCACAATGGGGTCCATCAGCAAAAGCTGTTCTTTGCTGATATGTTGCCAATGTAATAGGGTGACCTTCAGAGCTGTCAGAAGAAAATGTCACATTGCACATAAGGTAACAAGATGACACCAGGAGCAATTAACTTGAGAGCACAGCAAACTGTACTAGGGATGAGTGAACTGGTACAAAGAACTGATGCCCATCCATATTACGTACCAAAGACGTGTAGTGGAACATGGTGCCTTGGGGAGTGGTGGAGTCTCCTTCTTTGGAGGATTTTAAACAGAGGCTGAATGGCCATCTATTGGGGGTGCTTTGATGGTGTCTTCTTGCATGGCAGGGGCTTAGAATGGATGGCCTTTGTGGTCTTTTCCAGCTCTATTGTTCTATGTTCCTAAGATGAAGAGAATGGGTGCACAGTAGGAAGAACCTATTAAAACCTTGCCATGTTTCTAACGGCTGGCAGCTTCTATGAGATGAGGCACTCCTTTTGCTCAGACCTTTGGCCAGCAGTAGTCATAAATTCACTTGATGGCCATTAGTATAGTACTCACTCATTCCAGTCCCCCTCTCCATTAGCAAGATGGTGGTAGAGGTGGTCCTAGCAGCCAATCTGTCATTCTTCTTGCATAGCAGTATTCCAACATGGATAGGAGTTTGAACGTTGGACTAGGATGCTGACGACTAGGGTTGTTATTCCAGCTCTGGCATGGAAACCCACTGGCTGACCTTGGGCAAGTCACACTCTCTCAGCCTCAAAGGAAGGCAAAGGCAAACCCCTTCTGGACAAATCTTGCCAAGATAACCCCATGATAGGTTTCCCTTAGGGTTGCCATAAATTGGAAACAACTTGAAGTACATAATAGTAATAGAGCATCTCATTAGGGATTATGTTTAGGGAGGGACAAATTGACTGATTTGCAACCTGGATCACTATTGCATGAGTACATTCATAAGTCTGTTCTGTCTTGTTTTCCTTGTAGTTGTAATATAAATGTGCGATTCTTTTTGGACAATATACACATTTTGAGATGCATTTCTAAAAATTTTTTTGGGAATCTTAAAAAAATCAAATACACTTTCAAAATAACGTAGTGCTGAAATATGTATTTTATATGCTTTTTGGCAATCTTTGCAAGATCTGCAATTGTAAAATTCAGAGAAGAGAGAAATCCAAATTCTAACTGTGCTTTTGATCCACACATTAGGCTGGGAGATTCAGGTCAAATTACTTTGCTTCAGAATGCAAACCAAATAAGAACCTTAAACATCCACATTTTTTCTTGTGCTGTTGTTGTGAGATGTTTCTACCCAGGTGCTGTTCTTTGTGGTTGATTCTATAAAGTGTTGTACTTACATAGCTGCTAATAAGATTAGGACACTCTCTCTCTTAATGCAAGAAAACCATTTATAAACTGGCTTAAAGAAGAAGTGTGTCATACCTTAGCATTTGCCAAAGGCACTATTCAATCTTCATTCTCTGCACATGTGTTATATTGTTTCAGTAATATTGCTTCGGTTTCTTACTACGTGTGTGAGAGGCAAAGAAACAAAACAAAAGCCAATGTTTTATCCAACCCATTAATATCATTTCCCCCCTCCAGCAGAATATGCTGTTTGTCACATATTGCTCCTTCATTAAGGACCCAAAGGCATATGCTTCCCATCTTTCATCATCAAAGCAAAGCCAGGGTTCCAACATCTCCAATCAATTATATTTCGTCTCATTGGCAACACTGTACATTGGCTAGAGGGGTTGTCTTCTTTAGTTTTCCTATTTATCTTTCACATTGCCTGCAAATATTTCTCTTCTACTTCCAATGTGTTTGTTTCCATGACCAATGACATCACTCCAGCCCAGATTTTGAAGGAGCCATACAACATTTTGAACCTGTTTTAGGGATAGGACTTTCCCAGCCAACCTGCCTTGGACTGTTCCTTTTAAGCTCAGAATCAAACCTGATGTGCAGCCCCACAGTGATCTTGGAGCCACCAGTCAGCACTAGTACTATTTTGGACTGTGGCTCCCAGATCTTGTAACCATCACAGTCACTTGCTATGTTATTTACACAAACTCTTAAAGCTAAGAGAATGAAATCTCTACTGTTATTTCAGCTTCTTCCCCATCTCAGTGGTAGGCTGCTGCATACACTGGTACTACTCCTCTAGTTCCACTTTACAAATGACCCATATACACCTTCAAAATTTATCTTCCTGTCAAAGTGCATTAAAGTTCCTTGCACCTGCGGGTTCGTTTCTGTGAATATTTTAGTAATTTTACATTTGTTATGCCTTGTATGTGGCAGAAACTTAAGGCTTCAATCCTGCGTCATCATGCATGAATTCCATTTGAAATAAATTCCATATCTCCTCAAAGCTTTTGTTGTTGTTGTTGTTGTGTGCCTTCCAGTTTTCTGACTTATGGCAACCCTATCACAGCATTTCCTGGGGCTGAATGTGTGTGACTCAGATCAGCCTGTGGATTTCCATGGCCAAATGGGGAATCAAACCCCAATCTTCAGAGTCCTAGCCCTCTACTCAAACCACTACACCATGCTGGCTCTCCAGCCATAGCCATATCCATCAGGAATTTACTTTCAGATGTTCAAGTCAATGGGGACCACCACAACAACATCAGATCATAAGCCAGTGCTGTGTTTCATTGCACTGAAAGAGGATGTAGAATACATTTGCTAAAAAGAAGAGTTTTCAGCAAGGATGATTCTAGTCTTACCTGATCGATGAAGCAGTCTTTTTGTAAACCACTATTCTCTTTGTCCTGCCATCTGCTATATGATGATAATTACATCAGCCTACCTTACAGGGCAGGAATGGAGAACCTTTGACTCCCCAGATTTGTTTTACCTACCGCTCTTATTATCCCCATGCTTTAGGGTCAATGACAAGGAATTGTGAGAGTAGACCAAAACCTTTGGAAGCCAATTACCCTCCACACATTACAGTGCTATTGTGATAATTTGGGGACAATGAAGCTGTAACACTAAACATATGAAATGTGCTATGAACTGAATGATGTGATACATGAACCAGAACCTTTTGATGACTTACACATGTATAAGTTCTCTTACAGAAACAGTTGAACATTTTTGTCTTATGTGACACATCTTCATTCAACTCAAGGTTGTGTTTTATGGCAAGCAACACCTGCTGAAATTTCTTCTTCTAAGAAAGTATTAAAGGTAAACAAGTCTTCTCCTATTTTCAGTCTGGCAACTATATTTGCCATCTCCTATGCTCTGCCCTTGAGGCAATTGCTTTATCTGGATTAGTGTATTTTATTCCTCTTTTGCAGCTCTTTTTCCTAGTATCTCTAGCTGTATACAATGTCTTAATTCGGTGTCAATAAAACATGATTTAGAAATTTTCTCAAGAGCTAAACTATGCCCACAATTAAGAGAGAAAGTCATAAAATTTGCCTAATGCAGTCTTAATTTGCATGCCTGATATATTTAGCACCATGTTTCTTGGCATGGCTTCCTTCTAGCATTAGAAATATATCTAGATTCCATTCGAGTCACAGCAGTGAGCAGAAGATGGTTCACATTACTCATTTCAGCTCACATTGCTCAATTCTCCTGTGCATTTATATCTATATTGGCACATTACTAGACTTGGGCTAACAGCCACTGTGTTCATCCACACATTTGTGTGTGGGAGAATGATTCGGTGAACAATATATAAATCATGTGGAGGGGGGAACACAATAATGATGATTTCTGCAACATTTGGTGACATTTTCCAATCGCTTTTGCCATGCTATCCCAATATACAGTTTCATGAAATACAATCACATGGGTCTACACATCTATCAGGTAGGCAGATAACTAGAATCTGAGATGGCCATCCTTATGGTACAGGTTCTCATTGCTCATTCAAGACAATTAAAGGATTGGTACATTTCCTCTCAGATACCTTTTTGACAGAGCCGCATGATATCTCAGTCTAAATTTGCAGTGTAGAATTAATGCAGTTCGATAACACATTAACTGCCATGACTCAGTGCTATGAAATTCTGGGATTTGTAGTTTATTGTGGCATCAGAGCTCTCAGACTATCTAACAAAACTGCAGATCCCACAGTTTCATAACACTGAGTCATGGCAATTAAAGAGTTTTCAAATTGCATTCATAAAATCATAGTTGGAAAAGACCGCAAGGGCCATCCAGGCTAACCCCCCTGACATGCAGGAATTCACAGTCAAAGCACCCTCAACAGATGGCCTTCCTGACTGTTTAAAAACCTCCAAAGAAGGCGACCCCACCATTCTCGGAGTGCATTCCACTGTCGAATAGCCCTTACTGTCAGGAAGGTCTTCCTAATGTTGAGGTGTAATCTCTTTTCCTGCAGCTTGCATCCATTGTTCCGGGTCCTAGTCTTTGGAGCAGCAGAAAACAAGCTTGCTCCCTCCTCAATATGACATCCCTTCAAATATTTAAACAGGGCTATCATATCCCCTCTTAACCTTCTCATCGCTAGGCTAAACATGCTCAGGTCCCTAAATCGCTCCTCATAAGGTATGGTTTTCAGATCCTAAAACAGTTGTATATAATCATTATTTCTTCCCTGCAGATGAAGCCTCCGAAAGTTTATCTGGGGAGGGTCATAACTGGGATTGTTGTTACAGTTACTAACAGAGAGAAAATGGAAGAGCCAATTATTTATCAAATGTAGCCAAGATAAGTTTTAAATCCATATCTCAAATGCATCGATAGGAATGAAAAAGTAATTTAAATGAGTCTCCTTTGAAACCAGCTATGGTGGATTTGATCAAAGCACATAATAGTAAGTGAAGGAGTAGGACTTCTTCATAAGCCAATTTCAGTGGAATTCGCATTCATAATGTACGTCTTGTATACTACAGGACTAAGGCCAGATCTTTGGGCATCAAGCACTTGCAGGGAGGGCCCCATTACATTAGGCAGAGTGAAACAGTTGCCTTAGGTGGAAGATGTTTGGCAGCAGGAATCTGTGTAAAGCTGATGGAGGTTTGTGGTCCTGCCAGACTTCTCAAAAGAAGATAACACTCTTACCCCAACCTCTAATTGAACAGTGAATTGGTATAAACAGAATAATAAAACTGAACCCCACTGGGACCATTTATTTATCTTTGATCAGAATCATGTTGGGGTCTTGAGTTTTCCTATGGAACAGTTGGACGCTTTTGTCCAATGCAGAATGACTACAATCAGTTCAAGTTTGCAGACGTGAGCTGTGCCTGAATCACTCCACTGCACATATATGTACATTGTATTATGCACAGCTACCCTACTGACTAGGTATGTGGATGGAAACCCATTAGGTGCCTTCATTCAATTGCACAACATTGCCATTCAGGACAAAGGTTGCTAAGAAACATTAATGCATAACTCTGCATGCACAGGTTTGTGCATTTTGTTCTGTAACAAAGAAAAATATTTTTTTCTCTCGTATGGTATGAATTTAATGCATAGCTCATTATGCATAGATAGCAGCTCCAGTTCATTACTCGGCTCACAGACATTTCAGGTACCACATTTTGCTAATATTTCCTTTTTAAAAATCACTTTCATTGTGTCTTGGATGAATAACATTTTGTCCATCGGAAATAATATTCTCTTAGTGATATTTCAATTCTAGTCATGTGTTTTCTCCCTGCAAAAATGCTCAATGTCAAGCTTAGGGCACCCTCTTGTGTCTCTATGCCATAAATGCATGGCTAACTTCATTTTACAACTGCTCTCCATTTTTAACAGCTAGTAATGTTTGATTTATCTGAAAGATAGATTCTCACTATACCAACCTTCAAATAGGAACTGGTTCTTAACAGGAGAGAAGAAAAACTTAATCTCAGCCAGGGATATGAACATTTACAAAGTCTGCATCTTCAGACACCCTTCACTTCTTTGCTTCCAAGCTGCACCTGGTTTCATTATTATTGTTGTTGGCTTGCATTCAGTATTTCAGTTACAGAACATTTGGTGACATTTTCCAATTGCTTTTGCCATGCTTTCCCAACATACAGTTTCATGAAATACAATCACATGGGTCTACACATGACCTACACAATGAACTGGACATGGGAAACATGTCTCTGTTGGTTCTACTGGACTCTCAGTGGCTTTTGATACCATTAACCACAGCATCGTTCTGGGCCAACTGTCTGGGATGAGACCTGGGGGCACTGTTATGCAGTGGTTCTGATCTTACTTGGAGGGGCATACTCAGAAGGTGGTGTTGGCGGACTCTTGTTGGGCACCCTGACTGTTGCCCTGTGAGCTCCTTCAGGGTTCTGTTTTGCCCCCATGTTATTTAACATCTACATGAAGCAGCTTGGAGAGGCCATCTGGAATTCTGGGGTGTGCTGTTGCCAATATAATAATAATAATAAACTGTTTATTTATAGCCCGCTTTTCCTGGGAGATCAAAGTGGGTTACAACAGAGTACTACACAATGTACAATTTACAAACAGTATTCATATAAAAACCACAACAATACATCAGATTAATTAGAAGCAGAGTAAAAATTTACAAGATAAAATATGCTAATGACACCCAATTCCATCTCTTCTTCCCACTCGATTCCAAGAAAGTTATCTCAATGCTGAACCAATGTCTTCTCAATAATGGACTGGACAAGGGCAAACAAATTGAAACTCAATCCAGACAGGACAGAGGTGTTCATGGCCAGTTGAGAGGAAGACCAAGGAATAGAGATTCCACCTGTGCTGGATGGAGTTCCACACCCCTTGAAATCTCAGGATTTCAGCTTGGTTGTTCTCCTGGACTCAACTCTGAGCCTGAATGTCCAGGTTTCAACAGTGACCAGGGATGCATTTGCAAAGCTGAAACTAGTGCGCCAGCTGCACCCATTCCTTGAAATGTCAGATCTACCTTGATTACATCCTGTTTGGACTACTGTAACCCACTCTACATGGGGCTGCCTTTGGAAACTGTTTGTATACTTCAGTAACAATAACAATCCTGGTATAGCAACTGTCTATAGAAATACCAATCGTATAGCAACAAGCTATATACAGTACAACTCTGTAATCATGCAACTAGTATAATGGTCAATGTAAACTACAAATGGATATAATGAAACATACTTATAATTAAGGCATGCTTAAACATGTGGAAAACGTATTATTTTAAAAAAACCAATATAAAAGGCAATATACAAAACATGGTAGTATACATTCTTTGGGTGTGTCCACACTGCAGGAATAAAGCAGTTAGGAACCATTTTAACTGCCATGACACTAGTCTACAGAATTCTGGGCCTTGTACATTGGTAAGATACCAGAGCTCTCTGACAGACCTGGCTGAACACCTCACCAAACTACTAATCCTAGGATGTCACAAGATGTAATAGCCATTGCCATTAAAATGGGGTCAAACTGCTTTAAGTCTAGTGTGGATATATCCTTTCATGACCTAAATTGAACACAAGAAAGGGATGTCCTTCCTAAATTCACAATGAGTTCTCATTCAGTTCTATGAGGAAAACAAAGTAATCAGCAGTTGGCAAGATGGTATGGAGAAGGGTCAAGGTGTTTCTTCTCGCACCATAGCTGAGGTCACCAGGGAGATGCGGTTGTACTTCATGCCGTAGAAGTGAATAGCCTTCAATTTGTTCCCTGGGAAACCACGAAAAAGAAAAGAAGAATGTATCCACTTAAAGTAACACCACATTGTTGTAATCTTGGGTGGGGAATACCTTCACCGCTTCCCTTTCCTAAGCTTCTAAAAGCACTTTTCAGATCGTTGATGGATGCCCCGTAGAATCTAAAGAGATTTTCCTAATCTTCTTGGTTGACACACATGGATACCTCTTCTCCCCCATTCGCCATCATACAGCCTGATCTGGGCATTTTGCCTAATTCTTCTTTCTGCACCATTCAGTATCCTTCCCAAGGGAGGAAGAGATCCATCAGCCCCTTATCGATCCCAATGCTGTCAGCATAATTTCCTCCCATCGATTTTCTTTTTGCACTCCTGCCCTATATTGCTGGACTGAAAACTCTGCAAGTCTCTTCAAGATAATGACAAAGCTTGAAAAGGCCAAGAGGTCCACATGCAATTCACCCTATACAGAGAAAAGGAGGAGAAGGAGGCCAATACTATTATGAGGCAGGGGAAGCTTTGTTTTGCAAAGACAATCTAGACTTCCAGGTAATTAATGATAAGCTTTTATTATGAAAGTATTGCATCTTTCAGTTGGAATGACCATGTAAGGATTGCCATTGTAGTCAGAGAAAATACGCAGCTGGCAACACTGAGCAGATGGGAGCTGTGGAAAAATGGGGCTGAAGCATGGTACATTAGCTGCTTTCTCCCTTCTTGTTAACCCTTTAGCCTCTATGAATGGGAATTTCATCTCCGTTCCTTCTTGATAAGAATCTACCAAAATTTGAAAATGTCTTTAGGGACACAGCTATGGGGAAGGGGAGCAAAATAAGGTGGTTGTGGTGGTGGTTGTGTGCCTCCGAGTTACTTCTGACTTATGGTAACCCTAAGGCCAACTTATCATGGGGCATTCTTGGCAAGATTTATTCAGAGGGGATTTGTCTTTGCTTTCCTCTGAGGCTCAGAGAGTGTGCCATGCCCAAGATCATCCAATGGATTTCCATGGCCAAGTGAAGATTCAGACCCTGGTCTCATGGAGTCCTAGTCCAACACTAAACCATTGCACCACACTGGCTCTGTAAATGGCTCTGCACCTCAAATAAAAATTATATCTCTCACTGATGCCATGAAGTTTTCCTTCAGTCACCGAATTTCTAGCATGCCAAAGAGTGAGACATTGAAAATCATTGACATCAAGGCCTCATCTGTTTGCTGTGCCCATATTCCCTTGGTCATATTACCTGCTTCTTTTCTTTGGATGCCTAAGCTGTATTTCTAAATGCTCAAGTGAAGTTTTAAGTTATGGCAATGCCAGAAATTTGAAGACTAAAGGAACATTTCATTGAGTGGTAAAATACTTATTGGTGTGGCAGTGCCTTCATTTTGCCCCCTCCATACCCCTGAATGTCTTCATATTTAATAGGAAAAGAACATGCATTCTGAGTGCTTAGATCTTAAAAGTCTGGGTTTGCATCCCAGTCATATTATTTTTATATTAGTAAGTCAATGTTACTGCCTTTTCTTCAACTAATCTTCCCATCTTTAATACATATGTGTCAGACAGGTGCAACTAGGTTGTCTATGATGTAAATGTTAAGGAAAATGCAACATGGGATATACAGTGATGGAAATAAAACATGTATGTGAGAGTCAGTATGACTAAGCAAAAGCAATTAAGAAGTCACACAGGTGTAAAAGGTAATGTATTTAGCAGTCCTAAATGCCAAAGACAGAAATGCAGAGTGGATAATTGAACACACCTGAGAATTGTTAAGTGTACAAGGTGAGATGATGAAATTATTAATTATGGGTTGAACTAAGAGAGCCAATCAAAATGGATGTACATGCCCACTGGGTGGAAACTGACAAGAGTGGGTGGTGTTTTCCAATGGCTATAATAATTGATTTGATTCCCAATGGTATTTTTTTTGTGGGTAGTTGTGGAGTTTTGTGAGTAGTATTGGAGATTGTAGAGATTGTGAGGGCATATAGAGTTATTGTATATAGTAGAATAAAGTAGATCTTTTATATAAGACTACTGAGTTGTTGTCAGGGATGATGGGAGTTGTAGCTCTTCACCTCTGGCTTGAACTCACCACCTGGTTGTGCACCGCGCTGACCAGTTTTGGCCAGTGGTTATAGCTTAGCAGAGTTACAGAGAATAGGCTGAAGACCCCGACAAACTCTCCAAGCCTTCTCACTCTTGCTTCCACAGAAGTCTTCACCCTTCTTCAGGATCCAGCTGGTTCTTGTAGCTTCAGATAACTCAGTAGTCTTAAATAAAAGATCTACTTTATTCTACTATATACAGCTCCAAAACTATCCAACACAACAATACTCTACTCCTCACTCTACTACCCACTCTACAACCCACACAATACATTGGGATGCATAGTCATTATTATAGTCAATGCAAGATACCACCCACTGTTGTCTGTTTCCACCCAGTAGGCGTGTACATCATTCTCATTGGTTCTCTTGGTTCATCCTACAATTAATGATTTCATCATCTCAGCCTTGACCACTTAACAATTGTCAGGTGTGTCCAATTATTCACTTTACATTTCTTGTCCTTGGCATTCAGGACTTGTTAATTCCATTACCATTTACACCTGTGTGGTTCCCAATTGGCTTCTGCTGAGTCACCCTGACTCTCACATACATGTTTTATTTCTTTTACTGTATATCCCATGTTGCTTTTTCCTTAACAGTTGTCTGGTGTCTTGAGTGAAGATACAAGAGCCAGCTGGATCCTGAAGAAGTGTGAAGACTTCTGTGGAGCAAGAGTGAGAAGGCTTGGAGAGTTTGTCAGGGTCTTCAGCCTATTCTCTGAAACTCTGCTGCTTTAGAGCAAAGCTTTAACCACTGGCCAAAACTGGTCAGCGCCGGTGCGTAACAAGGTGGTGAGTTCGAGCCAGAGGTGAAGAGCTACAACTCCCATCATCCCTGACAGTAAATGGCTGTACCTGTTGAATTTGGCTATTATTCATGAGAAAGATTTTTGTCCCAGCCCCTTTTTGAAAAATTTACCAGCATTCAGTCATTTCCTTTCAAATCTGTAAGGGGAAGAAAAAATTGAATGTAGGATATAGAATCAAAGAATTGTTGAGTTGGAAGAGACCCTGAGGGCCATCCAGCCCAATCCGATTCTGCCATGCAGGAAGACACAATCAAAGCACTCCCAACAGTTGGCCATCCAGCCTCTCTTTAAAAATCCTCCAAAGAAAGAAGGTCCACCACACTCCAAGGCAGCATATTCCACTGTCCAGTGGCAAATTCATCATAATGTTTAGGTGGAATCTCTTTTCCTGTAATTTGAATCCACTGCTCTGTGCCATAGGCTCTGGAGCAGCAGAAAATAAGCTTGCTCCTTCTTCCATATGATATCTTTTCAAATATTTAAACATGGAAGTCACAGATTTTCCCAGCTCTACTAGTGTCTGATGTTGCCATAAGAATATTATCTCTAGTTAATACTTATTACACACAAGTTGGAATCTTGTTCACATATGCAGATGTACTGCACGGGTGACACATGCAGGCATAATTGCTCATTCATGTGTATGTACTGTTATATACAGATAGCAGAATTTAGCATGTACATCCTCCACAACCCTCTCTCTGTGCCACCTACCTTTTCTTAGGCTGGGTGCCCCCTGCAATCAATGAGTGCCAGGAAACCATGGGGGGTGCAAGGGCAACAGGCAGCTAAAAGAAGGAACAGACATCCTACTAGATCTCCTGGGATAAGTACCAAGGTCCAGGAGGAGGATATTATTGTCTCTTCTTGCCCACCCCCACCCTCCCTGGCCACTGAATATCTGCAGTGGGCAGGCAGCCATTTGATGGGTAAGCCAAGCACCCGAGGAGGAGCATGATCTTATTTTTCCAGTAAACTGTGATGCTCCCCAAACAGAAATGGTATATTTTAGATGTTGATATATTGGCCTATTGAAGAGGAGGGCATGACTGGAAATCTAGGAGGCTTCAAGATCTATCAACTATCTTGATACAAGAAGTCCGCATTACACCCAACCCCTAACCCCAACCCTAACCCTTACCACAGAATGCCAATTCTCAACAAGCTGGAATTCTCCTTGAGGTTGTTTGGGGGGGGGGATCAGTCAGTGTACTGTTAAAAAACCAGATACAGGAGAGGTAAAAAGGAACTGGCCACCCAACTGCTGAGGATGCTGTAGTTGCAAGGAATCCTGTACTCTGTGTATATCCAATAAACCCTTCAGTTCTAGTTTTGTTGTTGTTGACGTTGTTCTATGAAGCCCAACTATAGGAGGAATGTATCTGGGGAAATAAAGAGAACAGAACTGATGGTCATGAGAAGAATTAAGTGAGCTGCCCCCCTCCCATTTTCCATTGTACCAGAACAATCATGGCCTCAGTATAAAGAAGCAAATTCTCAACTTGTTTTTGTTGTTTCCAAAAAGCCCAACTGCATTATTGTCCCATCCTTCTCTCATATCAGATTGTCAGGCTTGTTTTTCCTCCCATAACATGTCAGCAAAATTAAACTTTTAAAAGGAGAAAAAGCAGGCACACTTTGCCAAATGCCTGGACAGATCCTGGGTCCTATGATTTCCCCAAGATTGACAGAACTATAATGAGACACAAGACACAGTGAAGGATTGAGCAAAACCAAATTTTAGTATGTGTACACAGTGTCTGTCCCACCCCTGTATAGAATGAAGTATATGCCAAGAGAGAGGCAAACTGAACAAAGAAATAAGTTTTATACCTTTTTCTTACATGCCCACCCCTTGAAGAGATCATCCCATCAACATTTCTCAAGTATCTGCCAGAAATTCCCTGTAAGTCTCACATTACACTCTGTAAAATCACATACAACCAAATATGCCAGTCTGATTCTTCTGTTCCCAAGCCTAGCACTCTCCTGCATCTGTTGGTCTTTCTTTGTGCATCAAAACTACAAAGGCAAATTCATCCTCTATGTTCCATTCTTGCCCACCAGTGAAACTGCAACTTCTTGGATACATTAATCCATGCTCAGCAACAACCTTTATGTTTCCATTTAAGCAAAAGGTTACAAGGACTAAGGTCTGCATCCATCAGTAAAACTTCATTTTAGTTTCCTATTCCAAGCCAGCTAAACCATTAGTAAGCATGTATACTAATCTACTTAAGCTACTCCAGGGACCTTATCATACACATTATTTTCCCCATTATGGGAACGGGAAGAAGACTCTCAGGGTCACGCATGACTGGGAAAAAACGGATTTTACCACACAGCAAATCATCCACAAAATGGCCCCGTTCCATTCCCCAGCACCAAGCCATCCCCCATTCAGTGCTGAGGGGCACCATTTTGCTCAGTCAAAAAACTCCCGACTTGAACATTTAATGCTCCTTAGCACTGAATGGGGTCGACTTGGCACTGAGGAATGGAACAGGGCCATTTTGTGGACAATTGGCTGTGTGGTAAAATCTGGTTTTTCCTGTTCGCACTCGGCCCCAAGAGTCCCCTTCTGGTTCCCACAACGGGGGAAATAATGTGTGTGATAAGGTTCCTGGTCTTCTCAAGCCAACACATGCAAATGTGTGCATGCTATTTTGTGGATTTTATAATGTCCCTTGTTTACACATTTGATCTAGAATATGAATTTTGTATGCATTTTTCTCATTGCCTAAAGTGTGTGAGTGTGTCTGTTCCAACTGCATACACTTTTAGCCATCCATATTTTTAATGCAGACCCTTTAGGAGCTAGTGGAGAACAGGAGGCATTGAAGAAACATCTATGTCCCTGTAGCCAGAAGCAAAACAACGAAGTCATTCTGCAGGACAGTCTGCAGGGATTCTTCAGAGACTCCAGATGATGCCATTGTTTTTGTATGTTTGATTGTAGGCACATAGCCTGATGCTTCTCCAATGCACTCTTCTCACCAGCAGCTGCTTAATGGCCATGGAGAGGTGGCCTTCACAGGAGAAAGCTAAGTCCTCCAGGAGGGGAGAAGGAGATATACCATAGGTCTGCCTGGATGCAATATTGCAATGTACTGTATTTCACAGTGCAGGATTTTGGCCAGTAAAAACTCGAAATATTACATCAAGGCAAAGGAAGGGAGAACTAAAAATAAAATATGAGTCAATGGAATTATCCCAGTTTTTGCTTTCCCTGCACTGATGTGATGCAGTACTTTGCATTTTCGGTGTGTCAAAACATGTAATTAAATACATATTTTAGGAGAAAATGCAGCTTTGAACATACAATTTAATGTGTGTGTGTTTTTTTTTAAAAATATAGCTTTTAATATGGAAATAGAATTTGAGCAGACATAATGGAAGTGACACAAGCCAGAAATAGATGGGTTTACCTGTTCCAACCAAGGGCAACTGTGACTTCCCTATTAGTGGGGCAATAAATCCTCCAGGCTTTGGTCTGAATTTAAAGAAGCCATCCTAGGCTGTTTAGGCACTGTAGAAATAATATTGTTTGACATCTCTTTAACTGCCATGGCTCATTGCTATGAAATTTTGGGAACTGCAGTTTTGTGAGCTATTTAGCCTTCTCTGCCCCACCAAACTACAAATTCCAGAATTCCATTGTATTGAGCCATGGCAGTGAAAGTCGTGTCAAACTATGTTATATCTGCAGTGCAGATGAAGCCCAAAGTGCTGAGCCTATTCAGCATCTTGAACAGCTACTTTAAAGTCTGGGACTAAAAGATGGAATGGATTCTTTTGTCAGGGATGATGGGAGTTGTAGCTCTTCACCTCTGGCTCGAACTCACCACCTGGTTGTGCACCGCGCTGACCAGTTTTGGCCAGTGGCTATAGCTTAGCAAGAGTTACAGAGAATAGGCTGAAGACCCTGACAAACTCTCTAAGCCTTCTCACTCTTGCTTCCACAGATGTCTTCACCCTTCTTCAGGATCCAGCTGGCTCTTGTAGCTTCACCCAAGACACCAGACAACTCAGTAGTCTTAAATAAAAGATCTACTTTATTCTACTATATACAGCTCCAAAACTATCCAACACAACAATACTCTACTCCTCACTCTACTACCCACTACTACTACCCACTGTTGTCTGTTTCTACCCAGTAGGCGTGTACATCATTCTCATTGGTTCTCTTGGTTCATCCTACAATTAGTGATTTCATCATCTCAGCCTTGACCACTTAACAATTGTCAGGTGTGTCCAATTATCCACTTGCATCTCTGTCCTTGGCATTCAGGACTTCTTAATTGTATTACCATTTACACCTGTGTGGTTCCCAATTGGCTTCTGCTGAGTCATCCTGACTCTCACATACATGTTTTATTTCATATACTGTATATCCCATGTTGCTTTTTCCTTAACATCTTTCTCCCGTGGACTATGGATCTTGCAATGTAGCTCCCATGAAACCAAGCCAGCATAGTTGATGTTGAGGGCTTGCAGCCCAACAACATCTGGAGGGTCACAACTTGATCATCCTTGGTATGAACCACTGACCATTCCTGGTCTGTCTTGCTACATGATTGCCCTGGTGAACTGATGTAGCAGAGAATGCAACAAAAACGTCACTTTCATTGCATGTTGCAAGGGACAATCAAGAGCGAGCAGTAGCCTATTTTTCAGATAAGATTGTCCACCATACCATATCTCCCCAAGTGTGGAATCCTGGCTAAATCCTGGAGGAATTCCAGGGTTCCCCAGAACACAGTTTGCAAATATCTGCCCCCAAACACTAGAGGTTCTGAAATCATTGCTCAGCCAAACAGTTGGTGCCTGAAACACTGCTTCTTTGATAAGCTTCATCTCTGTTTGCATGCAGTCTGTTTGTATTCTGCATGCAATCCAATATGGTATTAACATTAAGACTGATAAGAAGTTCCTATGGGCACTGATAAATATCTCCACTTTTCCACACCTTTTCACTGACTTGCCACCTAATCAGGATTTGGCAGCTGGGCAAAAGAAGAAAAAAATATTTATGTAAAGTCAAACATAAATATGTAAAACAGGGGAGAAATCTCTTTGGTTAATTTTCAAGGAGGCATGGGACTTAGTGGGTACCACTGTTACTGTGGCAACCAACCATGACAATGTTTCAGACAAGTTAATTTTAGGAAATCAACTGTTTTTGAAAGGTGTTAAATAAACAGATGGCTTATGTCTCAAAATCGCTCTGGACCATTTGCTCTTTCCAATTTAAAAAAGATTTGTACATTTTGCACCACACTTGCTCAGATAAGGACTTTGCTAGGAGGATATGGGGTACATTTTCAGGTTGGGACCAATGGCAGCCAGTGGGGCAGGAATCTGCTCTAGTTTTTAATGCTGAACAACAGGACTATCGAGGATGCTGAATCCCATCCACCAAATAGCTACAGCATCTTGGAGAGATCCTTTAGATTTCAGACTGAAAGCCAGATCAAATTCACTCATCATAGAATCATAGAGTTGGAAGAGACCACAAGGGCCATCCAAGCCAAATAGGAATCATCAGATGCTATGGATAAGCCACAGGTCTTTTCCTCACACTGACAGTACATCATTTCATGAACTGTATAGGAGGAAGAAACATCAACAACCTAAGATATGTGGATGACACAATAATACTGGTAGAAGACATCAAAGATGAAAGTGCAAAGTCAGGGTTAATGCTGAATATAAAGAAAACAAAAATAATGACCAGAGAAGAAACACATAAATTCAATGTGCACAATGAGGAAAATGGAGTTGTCAAAGAATTCCCATACCTAAGGTCAAACATTGACCAGAGTGGAGACTGCAGGGGCTGTTTCAGCCAGATTGGGACCATGGCGACCATACACCACGGCCCCGATCTGGCCTTTCCAGGGTGGAAAAGGGAGCTGCAAAAATTGGAAAGAGTGCCATAGTCATGTTGGCATGGCTTGGCAGTGTTCCTTTGGTGCTGTGTTGTATGGGCGCCATGATGCTGCACACTGTGTGGAGCAGCATGTGGCAGTATGGCACCCTGGGAGGCAGAGTTGGGGCATGCATCATGTGGACATGACACCCCAACTCTGCCTCCAGGCCAGCCTTAATGGCCCAGTCTGAACTGGGCCTGCAGTCAAGAAATAAGAAGACTAGGAATGGGTGGGAAAGGATCCTGAAGAGCAAAGATATACAACAGAGCACCAAAGTTAGAATCATCCAGGCAATAATATTCCCCATTGCCATGCACGGATGCAAGAGCTGGACAGTGAAGGAAGCAGACAGAAAGAAAATCAACACATTCAAGATGAGTGCTTAGGATAGTATGGTCAGCCAAAAAGTCAAACAAATGGTTCCTTAAACAGATCAAGAGAGAACTCTCCTTGGAAGTCAAGATGATCCAATTGACACTGTTGTACTTTGGCCACATCATGAGAAGACATGGATTACAAGAAAAAACAATAATGCTAGGAAAGTTAGAGGGAGAAGAAAGAGGGGAAGACCACAAGCAAGATAGATGGATTCAATCAGGGGAGCCACAGGCATGGGTTTGCAAGGACTGAGCAGAGAATGAGGATAGGGAGTCTTGGAAGTGCCTCATCCACAGGGTTGCCATGAGTCGGGGCTGACTTAAGGGCTATTAACAAAAAAACAACAACACCCAAAAATCTCACAGCTCATCTGAGTCATGGCAAGAAAACTCTAGTGGTTTCTCTGTTGGGAGCATACTATGGGGAAATCACATAAATTTTACTGCTGAAAAGCTGGGGTATCAGACTCCAATGACTTTTCAAAAATCAGCAAGAGATAACAATCCAGCCCACTTTCTCTCTTCCCAAATATCCCAAGATAGCCATAAAATGGTGCATTGCACATCTATGAAATTCAGTCATAACTACATTTCACTTCTTCTGTAGTAAAGATAATACAGGTTGAGTACCCCTTATCCAAAATGCTTGGGGCCAGAAGTGTTTTGGATTTTTTTTTTGCCCCCCCCCCCCCCAGATTTCACAATGTTTATATTTACATAAAGAGATATCTTGGAGATGGGACTCAAGTCTAACCACAAAATTCATACTACTACTAATACTAATAATAAGGATCAAGGCGGTTTACAACATTAATGTTTCATAGACATCTTATACACATAGCCTGAAGGTAATTTTATATATAATACTTTTAATAATTTTGCACATGAAACATTGTGTACATTGAACCATCAGAAAGCAAAGGTGTCATTCTTTCAGCCACCCATGCAGACAATTTTGGATTTTGGAATATTTTGGATTTTCAATTTCTGGATTAGGGGAACTCAGCCTATTGTAGCATCTACTACAGTTGGCCCTTCATATTGATAGGCTAGCTATCCTCAGTTTGGAGTGCTTATGGTTAGCCTAGCTGCATATGTGTCAATGGTGATGCATTCATGCAGCCATGCCAATGCAGAAACACACACGCCACTGTCTATCAGCCTCTGATCCCACAATGTATTTATTTGCAATGGGGGGCAGGAATTAACACACACACCGGTAAAGAGACTGTATATATTAACAGTAGTTAAGAGAAATAAAGTAAAACTGTCTTGAGTCCCAAATTTGGGGAAAGGGTGGGGTATACATGGTGATGGTGGTGGTGGTGGTGGTGGTGATGATGATTATGATGATTGCTGCCATTCTGTTGAGCAGTTACAAATGTACAGGCTAGACGTATGCATTTATAACTGTTCAGTATTCATATTTATGATTCTGCCAGTATTATCACAATCACAAATGTTCCCCAAAACTTACCTTAATTGCCAGCAGTCACACTAAGTGTTTGAGGGCACAGCAGGATAATGTTTATGCTCCCTTTGCACCAGCAAACTGTGGTGGGACAAGGAGTTGTGACATGGTTCCTTCTTCTAATTGTTTAGCACTGCAGCTTACTGACAGGAGGAGGCTTGAAACATCATCCTTCAGCAGAACAGCAGAACAGATCTCTGTTGCTCAGTGTGGCTGCTGGTTATTAAGGTAGGTTCTAGAAGTCAAGTCAGGAGTCAATACTTAGTTAAGTATTCTTAGCTACATCTGTGATGTAGGGTCTTTGCCAAGAACAACAACAACACTGTAAACTACTAGGTATGAGCTATATTGTGTTTGCATAGTGGGAATTTACATTCATGTAGCTGACTCATAGATGTGATATACTCTTTTCTGCTGAATACCTGTGTTGTACAACTGATTGTGAATGTGTCAACTTGCTTGTTTATTGTGAAAAGAGGACTGTCCATTGGCTGTTTCTGCTACCCAGCAAATAAATTGTCACATTGGAGGCACTGGCAAGTAGTTACGGACGATTTAAGAATATGCAGCTTCATGTTGGAATCCTTTTGTCTACTCCCAACTTGTCAGGAACAATGAATCAATTATTGAATAAGTAAATCCATCTGATTCACTGGTTCCACTCTAGTTGTGATTCACTATAGGATTTAGTCCCATGTGAAATGCTTATACCTCTAGAATTCAGTTTACACAACCATATGTGTAAGGAAACTTGTATATGTATATGACACTAAAGGATTCTGGACTGTTATCTACCAGTACAATGTACTTCAGGTTATAGAAGTATGTCTAAATTGCACATTGTTGATTTGTTGTACTTGTTTCTCACACAGCTTCAACACATCTTAATAGTTGCAAGTCATCCATTTGAGATTCAGTGACAGAAGACTGCCTTGTTCTCTGTTGTCTTCCCATGAAACTTTTGTGCTCAAAATCCATAGCTTTTGCAAATCTCCTTAAAACACATTTTTAAAAACTGGCAAACATGAGTCCTTTTCTTGCATACAGAAACACCAACACAGGAAGAAAAAATGTTTATAGGTGTTCACTTTTTCAAAAAGAAAGTGAGTCTGGGGATTAAACCTTGGATTTCAAACTAGTCTCCAATATTTATTGAAACTGCTTGAGGCAATGTCTTGAAAGAAGACTATATTATATGTGCTTCCTCTAGCTCTTGCTAAATTTAACAGTGCTAAGAAGCTGGATATATTCCCCAAACTATTACTTAGCCTGTGACATGACTCTGAAAAAAAAAATCCAGAACAGAAGCTATGTTTGTCTCTTATAGTCCTGTATCACTTCAAAAAACAATGGTTGAAATTCTGTATCACCAATTTTACCACAGCAACAGAGCTCCACCATGGTACTTACATCTGATTATATCAACCCTTACCCAAAACCCTACCTTTGCAGGCTGGCAGTGCCCTGACTGAAGTATTTCCAAGGCATTGGAGAGTGGGATGTTGGGATATGACATTTGCAGCACTTTCCTGGTCACAGGATGCATTGAGAACAGGCACCTGGAAAGAACCCTTGGGATCCTGCCACAATGGTGTGTCTCAAGGCACATTATAACCAGGCAAGTGTTGTAGGTATCATTTCCCTGTGCCTCAATCTCTAGCACCTTGGAAATGCTTAGATCAGGGTGCTGTCAGGCTGTTATGGCAGGGTGGGTGGTGGGTCACAATTATTCATGACCATAAACATGGATTCTCAGCAGTTATGAGATTGTAAGTCCACCTTATGAGCTTGTAACCACTGAATAGGATGTCAGCCTAATATATTTGTGACAGGTTGAACATGATGTAGAGGAATGATGGGAGTCATTTGCCATCTGAGCCACATGCAGCTCTCCTAGTAGTTAGAAGAAACTCCATAGCCCTGCCACAACAAGGGAATCCAAAGAGCTGCATGAATGAGTGAAACAACTGGATACCTTGGGAGAACATTGCAGTTTAGAGGAACACTCAGTCCACAGCCCCAAGGTCTCACTAGTGCTTTGGGTGCATTTTCAAATAAAATGCATAGTTCTGAAAAATACCTGTTACCATATTTCATGAACTGGCAAAAGCACTGAATAATATCTTTGGCCTAAATCAGGGGTGAGAATAATGCAAATTTTCTTGAGTTGCAACTCCAAATCTACTTGCAACTACCAGCATTCCACACTTACTGACTGTGTTGGCTAGGACTACTGGGTATTGCAGTCCACAAACATCTGGAGTACTGCACCATTCCCAACTGATGTCAACACCACCACCTTCCATTTATCAAATGGACCTACTCTAGTTCTTACTAACTATTGGACTTGGGCCTTTCTGTCTTTATGCCTGATCAGCCTATCATGTGATGGCTGAGGTTCACAAAAATGGAAAATATACTATTGTGCACCATTGTATTTTGAGCAAGTTGGAATAAATATAGCAAAACCACACATTATTTGGTATTTTGGTGACTATTGAAGAATTCTTAGAGATGTCTGGCCATTCTAATATGACCCAGCTCATCTAGAACCTCAGCAATAGCAAGATGTCTTCCCTAACCTAGATATTTCAAGTTTTGGGACTGCATCATAATTTAAATAAGACAGCTTTCCACTTAGTTCAGCCGAGGATTGGGATGCCTGGAGGGTAAAACATGAAGTTACAATCTCTAAAGTGAGATAGCTAGTCATGCACTGTTAACTGCACTGCTCAATTTTTAACATCCCTGTGTTAGATGCTACCAGAGAAACCAATCTTTAATGTAATGATCCAGAAAGGAAGAATTGGAAGCAAGTGAAAGGTGTGCTGGTTATTGAATACTTCTGTAAGGAGGGTGACCTGCTTAAAAACAACAGTAAAATACAGTACTAAGAGCAGGAAATGTACTTAGAAAATTCCAGAAGGCATAATCAAGGGAAGTAATATTGCTACTCATAAAATCATAGAATCACAGAGTTGGAAGAGACCACAAAGGCCATCCAGTCCAACCCCCTGCCATGCAGGAACTCACATTCTGTCAGGATGGCCCCCAACAAATGGCCATCCAGCCTTTGTTAAAGACCTCCAAAGAAAGAGACTCCACCACACTCTGAGGGAGCTATCAAGGTGCTGAACTCTCTCTTTATGTTGGATCGCTCCTATCAAGTTTGGAATAAAATCTGAACTCTGGAAGAAGGGCACTAAATTGAAATCCATTGTCCATACCTCAGAATGATATTCAGTAACAGAGGAAAAAGCTTTTATTTCAGTATCATTATAAATCTACTCCATGTCTTAGTTCAAAGTTCATGGTAGAAGAAAAATAGTACAATGGTTTGAATGTTCAACCTCCTGGACTGTAGGAGATCAGTGTTTGGGTTCCTTGTTTGGCCATACGACTTAATGAAAGACAGTCTTTCAGCCTCAGAGGAAGCAATCAAAACCCTCTCTGAACCAAGTTTGTCAAGAAAACCCTGAGATAATTCACCTTAGGGTCTCCGTAGGTCAGAAATGACTTGAAAGCATGCAACAATCCAAGGTGATGAATTTTATCCTCAAATAAGCTCAATATCTTGTAAAGCTCCATTAATGATTCTATTCTCCCCTTGATTGTTTGGCTTCAGAAGATGAAACAGACATACTACAGCCATGCCCTCCTCCAGCTCAGTCTGATGGCTACCCAAGTTCTCCAGAGGAGGAGGAGATAAGAGGGAAAGCCCCAAGTCCTTGGGAAAGATGAAAGCTTTGGCATTTGGCACAAACCCAGTCCCTCTCCTGCAGGCAAAGTGAGAGGCTGAAAATGAAATACGGTCTGCAAGGTGGGTGGGACTGAGTCGGCAGACTTTTATAGGTCAGAGGTCTATCCTCATTTGATTTGCTGGAAACAAACTTGGTTTCTCTCTTAGCCTGCATCTCCTGCGAGATATGACCCTGAACTGTTTCTTGGTTGTGAAATCTTGCTTCTCCTACTCGGAATCTGCTTTGATTTATGGCTCCTGACCCCAGACAGTTTGTTATTGGACAACGCTTGCTCCTTTGGCTACTTCACTTTTGGCATCCTGCATTCTGTTGCAGTCTGAGAGCAGGAGAAATATTCAGACTAAGTCCTAGAATGGATTCATCATCCCACACACATGGGAGCCCCAGCCATCTCGAAAACTAGCCTAAACCTCTTTAATAGTCAGCCATGATGGTATAAGGAAGAAAGACACATACTGCATAGAGTCATGCAGGGAAGAAAGCCCCGGAGAAAGCAATATAACTTCTGCTAGCAGCTCATTGTTTCTCTTTTGCCTTTTGGTATTCTGCTTCTCCACCACTTAAACATTGCTTGTAGCAGTAGATAGGACATTCTTTCCCAAACTAGTTATCCCCTCTGAAATGTGTATACACTGCACTTCCTATCATAACTAGTCTACATTAAGGAGTGGTAGTCCAGATACTTCTGAAGAGTACTTCTGGAGAGAGGAGGGCTAGTGAAAAATGAGAAATTTACAAATTCACACAATAATTGCAGAATAAGAAGAACGGTGGCATCTTGTTAGTGACTTATGCACATATACATTCCCCTAACAGAATAGCTGGATATTTTTGCCCAATACAGAAGCCCTCTATTCAGTGCAACCAGAGTTGTGCATTTGTTGTCATTGTTCCTATGGTGTCATTGCACATGCAAATCATGCATTGCATTCATGGATTTCACATTTGTTTGCACATATAAAGGCCCCAGTCCATAGCTATGGAGAATATGCTATAGTCCATAATGAGCTGTACATAAACTAGTTGGGTTTTTGTTTGTTTGTTTCACTGTTACACATATGTCTAGATAGTAGGCATGAATATATATATATATATATATATATATATATATATATATATATATATCTGTCAAAGAACAAATTCATGAGGAGAAATCTGGACTGGAGTTTCTGCAAAATTTTCACAAGAGTTTCTTGTGCAGAAAACAGGACCTTTGTGCATACAAAACAACATTATCTGTGCAGAAAATGCTGTTTTCAGCACACAGAAAACCCCAACTTGTGAATTTTGTGCAGAATAAGTCCCGACTACAGCATTTTTAATACAAGAAGTAATATTTTTATGTTCTGCACAGAAAAAATGCAAATGTTGTACAGAATAAGTCCCAGACTGTGAATGTGTTGTGCAGTTTTCAAAGACTTCCAAATAGTGCAAAGAAAATTGCTAAAATTACTTGCTGCTTTCTTCAGGAACAAAATTACCAAATGATTGCATCCTTACTGAATATCAGTCTGCCTTTCCCTGATCACTCCATGCAGGATTCCACTTTTAACCAAAAAGCAAAAATCATAGGGATAATGACAAAGGTAATAAAATGCTTTATTAGAAGAAGGGTATGACTGAAAAGGCAATGTTAGAAGAAAGGTGAAAACAAGAACAGTCAAGGACTCTGCTTTGTCCTTTCTTTTTCCCCACCACTTTCTGTGAAGAGTTGTTTCCATGTGAACCAAAAACAACCAGACAGAAATCTATGACCAAAATGAACTGAGTACATTCTCTCACTTCATTCCTCATTTCACTGGAATTTTAAACAAATCTTACATCACTCTGGTAGACTGTTAAGCACCAACATCCTATTGATAGTCTCAGCTAAAGTACTCCCACTTAAGCAATTGTTGAGTGATGAATTAACAGCTATGAAAATCCCACTGATTCAATGGATCTACTCTGTTTGGTACATCCTATCCTAAGTCTCTTCCAACGAATCATAGAATCATAGAGTTGGAAGAGACCGCAAGGGCCATCCAGTCCAACCCCATTCTGCCATGCAGGAAATCCAAATCAAAGCATCCCTGACAGATGGTCATCCAGCCTCTGTTTAAAGACCTCCAAGGTGTAGCCAAAGGTCCGTTAGGGGAATTTTATTATGTTGTTATTAGTTCAAATATTGCAAGAGGGGGCTGGCTACAAGAGCCCACCAAGATCGTCTCCCTATATGTATACCGAGTAGACCAGGGCCTCCCAATAACTGAAGCTGAGACAGATTGCAATAACTAAACGTCTACTTTATTGAAGACAAGGGGAACACACACACCCAATGCACACACACACACACACACATTCAAGGCTCAGGAAGAAAGGTTGGAAATGTGGAAAAGATGTTTAGGCTTTGCTAATGGTATACTCACCAAGATGTAGTCTTCCTCCGGGAAGCGAATGGGGAAGTTGGACAGTGAGACAGATCTGCTCCGCAACCTGGGTTTGAGCAGAAATGCCGGCTAACAGAACAGAGGTCTGACTGACGTGGAGTAAGTAGACCTTGTAAATGGTGCGCTGAGCAGCAAAAGTGGGGACTTTTTATAGGCCAAATCTGGCCTGAGGGCAGAGAGTTTTGGTGATTGGAACAAAGGTGTTTAATTGCTTTCTTTCACCTGGATGTCTGGGTCTGATAATATCTAGGACTTAAGTTGTTCGGACAACAGATTTGAGGAGGGGGTGATAGCTCCAGGAAAGGCAAACATTTGCTCTTTCTGGCTGAAGATAATCCCTTCATGCGACTTCCCAGACCTTCTGAGATGTTAATGTGGCTGTTAATGTGTACATGTCTTGTCGCCTTGCCAGTAATGGCGGGCAAGCTAGGAGTCTGGCCAGGGGTCATCCAAGGGTTATCATTGATTCCAAAATTTATATCAACCAGCATGGGTAACAAAGGAGGGAAATTCCACTAGACTCCGAGGGAGTTTGTTCCACTGTTGGACAGCCCTTACTGTCAGAAAGTTCCTCCTAATGTTGAGGTGGAATCTCTGTTCTTGTAGCTTGTTCTGGCTCCATTGTTCTGGGTCCTGTTCTCTCGAGCAGAAGAAAACAAGCTTGCTCCCTCCTCAATATGACATCCCTTCAAATATTTAAACAGGGCTATCATATCCCCTCTTAACCTTCTCATCTCCAGGCTAAACATACTCAGATCCCTAAATCGCTCCTCATAGGGTATGGTTTTCAGACCCTAAAACAGTTGTATATAATTATTATTTCTTCCCTGCAGATGAAGCCTCAGAAAGTTTATCTGGGGAGGGTCATAACTGGGATTGTTGTTACAGTTACTAACAGAGAGAAAATGGAAGAGCCAATTATTTATCAAATGTAGCCAAGATAAGTTTTAAATCCATATCTCAAATGCATCGATAGGAATGAAAAAGTAATTTAAATGAGTCTTATAAATAAAAAGTTTTATTTATTATTGAGTTTTTAATAGTTATTTTAATTGTAACATGTGTAATCCTGTTTTAAGGGGGGAATTTGAAACATAATTTTGTAAATGTGGATTTTAATATGTTGTGAGCTGCTTTGATTGTCTAGTTACAGAAAAGCGGGATAAAAATAAAAGGTTTTTTTATTACTTATTCTTAACCTTCTCTTCTCCAGGCTAAACATCCCCAGCTCCCTGAGTCGTTCCTCATAAGGCATGGTTTCCAGACTCTTTACCATTTTAGTCACGCTCCTTTGGACAGGCTCCAATTTCTCAACATCCTTTTAAAATTGTGGTGTCCAGAACTGGACACAATATTCCAGGTGGGGCCTGACCAGAGCAGAATAGAGTGGCACAATTACTTCACTTGATTTGGACACTATGCTTCTATTGATGCAACCTAAAATTGCATTGATCTTGTTAGCTGCTGCATCACACTGTTGACTCATGTTCAATTTGTGGTCTACTTGGACTCCTAGATCCCTTTCACACGTATAAGTCTCTTGTTCAGGCAGGTGTCGCTCATCCTACAGTATATCTGTGCATTTCATTTTTCTGCCCTAAGTGCAGTACCTTACATTTCTCCGTGTTGAAATTCATTTTGTTAGCTTTGGCCCAGCTTTTTATCTATTCAGGTCATTTTGAATTTTGATCCTGTCCTCTGGGGTATTAGCTACTCCTCCTAGTTTGGTGTCATCTGCAAATTTGATAAGTATGCCCCCATTTCTGTCATCCAGGTCATTGATAAAGATGTTGAATAACACTGGGCCCAGGACAGAGCCCTATGGGACCCCACTGGTCACTTCTCTCCAGGATGAAAAGGAGCCATTGTTGAGCACCCTTTGGGTTCGGCCGGTCAACCAATTACAAATCCATGTAACAGTTGCCTTGTCTAGCCCACCTTTTACAAGCTTGTTTGCAAGAATGTCATGGGGAACCTTGTCAAAGGCCTTACTGAAATCAAGATATACTATATCAACAGCATTCCCTTCATCTACCAAGCTGGTAATTTTATCAAAGAAAGAGATTAGATTTGTCTGGCATGACTTCTTTCTCTGAAACCCATGTTGACTTTTTGTGATTATGGCATTGCCTTCTAGATGTTCACAGACTCTCTGTTTAATCATCTGCTCTAGAATCTTTCCTAGTATTGATGTCAGACTAACTGGACGATAATTCTTGGGATCATCTTTTCCCCCCTTTTTGAAGTCTGTGAAGGCCATGGAGGATGCTTCCAAGGCTGCTCCTGCCTTCCTTGGTGAACAAGCCTGAACAAGTCCAAGAGTATCCCTGGAGGAGATCATGTTCAAGGAGATGAAGCTGTGTTTCAAAATTGCCCAGCTGTTGTTGCACATGTGTGGGGACCTTTAAGAACAAATGTTACACACTGGTGAAGTCCAAACTCTTAATATGATAACAGAGGTTGCTAGTATCCAGAAACTGACTGGAATACAACAGCAGATGTCTTTTAGATGTCAGATAACTTTTAAAAGCTAGCTCTCCATACTATGAATCAGACATCTTTTAGACTGCTGCTTTCCATACTGTAATAAGATTCAGGTAAATTTCATATCTGGAATCCTATCCATCATATAAAAGGTGGAAATGGGGATGTGTTTGCAATACCTCTCTTTGCATGCCAAAATAATATTGTTACAACCTCCACTTCTCCAAATACTGAGAAGTTCCAGAGATGTGGCATTTACCTATATCTCATGTTCTTTGGGAGAAGGTCACTGGATGCTTCTGGCATTTCTTTGCATTTGTGTTTATTTACAAACATGCAGGTGAGCATAAGAGAAATGCTTAAAAGTCCAGAAGCAAAATTCCATGGCCCCAGATATGTGTGTGTGTGTGTGTGCGCGCGCGCACGCGCGTTAGAGAGGGGGGCATTTTCCACAGTTTGCTTTAACTTCCAGTGGTCCTACTTCCTTGCATTTATTTTTGTTAATCTGCCCCAGCCCCACACAATTTTAATTTCTGTTCACTGAGGCCCTGCGTCAGACACAATAATGCATAGTTCTATGATAATGGAACTATGTCATTAGAATCATGGAGTTGGAAGAGACCTCAAGGGCCAACCGGTCCAATCCCATTCTGCCATGCAGGAGGACACAATCAAAGCACTCCTGACTGATGGCCACCGAGCCTCTGCTTAAAAACCTCCAAGGAAGGAGACTCCACACTCTCTGAGGCAGCATGTTCCACTATCAAACCACTCTTACAGTCAGCAAATTCTTCCTAATGTTCAGGTGTGTGATAATGAGGAGCTTTGATGGCGCAGTGGTTAAATGCCTGTACTGCAGCCACTCACTCAAAACTATAAGGTTGCAAATTCAATACTAGACAGGGCTCAACTTTGACTCAGGCTTGCATCCTTCTGAGGTCACTAACATGATACCCACATTGTTGGGGGTATTTACCTTACAGTTGTAAATCGCTTAGACACTGCTTAGGTCATATGAAGCGGTATATAAATAAAGTTGTTTGTTCTCTGCAGACTACAAAAGCATAGAGGATGAGATAGCTATTGCCAACTAGATGGGCAGTTGGTCAGAAATGATTGTAAACAGAGATTATACATGCTGGAATAGGGTGAGGAGGAGATATCTGAAATAAAGGAACATCTGCAGTGAGGGCTCCATTTGGGAAGGCTAGTTAAGGCCAAACAATGAAGTCCAAGCTCCCAGCTATCCCATGAACAGCAAGGACTACAACTCCCATCTGATCTGAGAGTAAGATTAGGAAACTGTACTACTTAGCCATGTTAGGATTTGTTGATTCTTTTTCTGATTTGTCTGAAATGACCTACTGTACAACTTGTATTTTCTAATCTGTGCCTGAAGAATGAGATGCTTCTTCATGGTAACAGATATCCTTTTGCTATAGAATGCCCCTACTTAAAATAAAGCTTTCCTTTAAAAGTACTCTGTCTCTATCATACTCCTTTTCATGTGCTGTGGCTTGGCCTGACCCTTCCCCAGCATTTGGGAAACAGAGGGAAGTGTATCTGCAACATCATAGTGAGAAAGTGCAAGTGGAATCCCCAACAATATCCTGTTGCATTATTAAAGGGGGAAGACTCAGATCAATAGGTGGCGGCGAGAGTTAAGTAGATAAGAAAGGTGGTCTCCAGGGGTCCCATCCAGCTCAGGCAAAAGCAGCGGGGACCCAGAGAACTCTAACTGGAAGGAATCTCTTTTCCTGTAGTTTGATTCCATTGCTCTGTGTCCTAGTTTCTGGAGGAGCAGAAAACAAGTTGGTTCTGTCCACAAAATGACACCTTTTCAAATATTTGAATATGGATATAAACTCACCTCTTAACCATTCTTCTCCAGGCTAAATATATCCAGCTCCCTAAGCTGCTTCTCATAGGGCATGCTTTTCAGACCTTTCACTATTTTGGTTACCTTCCTCTGGACACACTCCAGCTTGTCAGCATCATTCTTGTGGCGCCCAAAGCTGGACCCAGTATTCCAGGTGAGGTTTGACATGATAAGCAACCATGCTAAGTGAACTGTGATGTCCCATTGTGTAATAAGGCAATCATTGCACAGCATGACCCAATGTGCAGTGTGTCCTTATGTACATCTCCCATTTTGCTTAGGAAAACATTGAGACACATTGCATGTGGAGAGTGTTGTGCCACACCCATGCTCCTGGCTCTGTTTGTGCAATGGTACTAGAGATGTAGCTTTGTCTCCACTCCCTTGATAAGAATATAGACATTTCACAATATCACAAGTCACCTTTACATGATTGTATGTTGGTTTACAATAATGTAAATACCTCACAGGATGCCAGTCAATATGCATTATCTTTAGGTTGGATCTGTTGTTGTTGTTGTTGTTTGCCTTCAAGTCATTTCTGACTCATGGAAACCCTAAAGTGAACCTGCCATGGGATTTTCTTGGCCAAATTTGTTCAGAGGGGGTTTGCCTTTGCTTTCATCTGAAGCTGAGAGAGTGTGACTCTCCCAGGGTCACCCAGTGGGTTTCCATGGCAGAGCAAGGTTTTGAACCCTGCTCTCCAGAATCATAGTCTTAGTGCTCAAACCACTACACTTCTTAGTATTATTATCCACATTTGCTTGGATCTTTTTCTGGTTTAGAACATCTCAGAGCATTCTGCCATCAAACACTTAACTTCTGGCTAGTAGCAATCATTGGAACACATCACCTGAACATCCTGGGCTATGAGCTACTGACCTCAGGTGGCTCTTTCTTTAAAGGAAGACACACCAGGTTTTAGCCTATTCAAGATGCTGAAACATTATTCCAAAATAGATCCAGCCCTCCCGCCATAGATCATTTAAAGTTCACATTGAAAACAGAGTTGGTTTATTGTTCCGCTGACATGACAGCTACCAGCTGTCATTGCCATAAGCACTGTTATGTCAAATCCAAAATGCCAGGTATTGCCTGTAGCAAAGCTGTGGTGATAACCCTGTTCAGTACACTCAGTAGAATCTGATAGCAAAAGCTGTAATATATTGTTTCATATTATTTTATATGACAGGCATGGCCACTGCAGCTGGTCCACAGGAAAATTTTCTGCCCCTGGGATCCTCAGGGATCTGCACAGACTTACAAAAATGCACACATACACCCCACAAAAAAAGAAACCTTGGTGTACCCACATTGCGTTTTTGCTTGTATTTTGATATTGGAATAGCATCAACTGCCCATCCTTCCATACTATGGAATCCTGGGGTATATCAACTGAGATCTTACAGGAAAGAGGTGTACTGTAACTTTATGCCTCAGAGGTAAAGCTCAGTTGTGCTGTGCCATCTTGTTATGAAATTATCATGCTGTGTACCCAAAGGTAGATTGTCTATTGGAATGCAATGCACAACCATGCAATCAATCCACAATTCACACAGATGCACAATGTACAAGATGCAATGCACAATCTTGTTCAACATGCATAACTTTCATAACCTTCAACGGAATACAATAACATCCAAAATTCACAAACAGCTATCCCTGCATATGCCCTCAACTGAATGTGAATGTTATGCATCAGCCAAAGTGGCATTCATAAGGGAATATTGTGTATGCGTAAGAAATCATTAGAATGCCAATAGTAGTTTATGGAGCTATTTTCAGTTCAGTCTCCTGTACTAGAACGCTAGAACTTTCTAGGAAATAATACTAAGTATCTCACAGATTACAACTCCCAGGATTCCATAGGATGGAGCCATAACAGTCAAAAGCTGGTATTAAACTTCATGTTTAATACACTTCATGGAATGTAGACTTCATGTCGGCAGAATGTTGCAGTTTGAGTGAAGAGCCTTAGACTGTCTTAGCAGAAAATTTATGGAGATACCTTTCATACACTTCCATGAACTAGAATACTAGAACTCTTTAGCAACAAATTAAAAATATTTTGTTGTTCTTGTTAACTGCCCTCAAGATGACTTTAACGCATGGCCATCCTGTGAATGAAAAGCACACTGAAAGCAGAAGACAGTAAGGAGACAAGCTCCATGTGTTCTCAGATAGTCAATTGTTTATTCAGTTCTTTTAAAAAGCCCAACACATTTTGGCCTTAATAAGAAAAAGCCTTCTTCAGGGGATAGAACAAATGCAAATACATATATATTTTATCTATACCTGTAATGTGTGTGCATGTGCATATGTGTTTCTGAAAAAAAGTCTTTCCTTATTAAGCCCAAAATGTGTTGGACGAAACTACCTGTGCATATTCCTTGCCTAAGAAAACCCTAGGAAATTCATAGAGTCACCACAAGTCGACACATAATTTGAAGGCAAATAAACACAGAGACAGCAGGGGAGCACCTGTGATGTATTTAAAAGGCAAATTGCTGTCCCGGGAGACTTCCAGGAGATAAAATTATAGGTGTTTTTGCCCAGGAAATACCAGGTCTAAAAGATAAGAATGCTGCAAAAATAACCTAGGGGTGGGTAGCTCTTTGCCCACCCCAGCTATGCAGTATATTCCAGAGTGTCCAGAGCCTCCGTGGACTATGTTAAACTGGATCAGTTTGAGTTGGTGAGTACCGAGGATGTGGACAAGATCCTTGGAAGTGTTCGGAAAACAACCTGCTCTCTTGATCCCTGTCCCTCGTGGTTAGCGGCCCAGGGGGGACCGGCAGTAACAACTTTGTTACGCCGGATAATTAATACATCCTTCAGGGATGGGCTATTTCCATCGGATCTTAAATTGGCCATTGTAAAACCGATCCTAAAAAAGCCCTCCCTTGACCCCCTGGTTCATAATAATTATCGGCCTGTTTCGCTGCTACCATTCTTGGGTAAGGTGATCAAGAGGGCGGTTGCGATCCAGCTTCAGGCGGTCTTGGATGAAACGGATTATCTGGACCCATTTCAAACTGGCTTCCGGGCGGGTTACGGGGTTGAGACGGCCATGGTCGCCTTGGTCGATGATCTCCGTCTGAGCATTGACAGGGGAAGCGTGTCCCTGTTGGTGCTCTTGGACATCTCAGCGGCTTTCGATACCATAGACCATGGTATCCTTCTGGGACGCCTGGCAGAGGTGGGAATCGGGGGCACTGCGCTCCAGTGGTTCCGGTCCTACCTCTCCGGGAGGTCCCAGATGGTGCAGCTGGGAGACGTGTGCTCCGATGAGCGGGCCCTTAAAACTGGGGTCCCTCAAGGAGCCATTCTGTCTCCCATGCTATTTAACATTTACATGAAACCGCTGGGAGAGATCATCCGGAGACATGGGGCGCGGGGTTATCAGTACGCTGATGACACCCAAATCATTTTCTCTATGTCTCCGACTGATGCAGTGACTGGGGATGGCGTCTCTCCTCTAGTGGCCTGTCTAGGGTCGGTAATGGGCTGGATGAGGGAAAACCGACTCAAGCTGAATCCAGAGAAAACGGAGGTACTAGTGATAGGTTCTCCTGGTCCAGGAATGGCGGTGATTCCACCTGTCCTGAACGAGGTCACGCTCCCTGTGAAGGACTCCGTGCGCAGTCTGGGGGTGCTTCTTGACTCGTCGCTTCACCTGACTGCTCAGGTGAACGCGACGGTCAGGAGCACCTGTTATCAGCTTCGGCTGATTCGCCAGCTGCGCCCATACCTGGCCCAGAGGGACCTAGAAACTGTTGTACATGCTCTGGTAACTTCGAGATTGGATTTCTGCAATGTACTCTACATGGGGCAACCCTTATACCAAACTCGGAAGCTGCAAATGGTGCAGAACATGGCAGCCAGGCTGGTCACTGGTGCTCCCAGGACCAGCCATATAACACCGGTTTTAAAAGATCTCCATTGGCTGCCCATTCGCTTCCGAGCTCAATATAAGGTGTTGGTAATTACCTATAAAGCCCTAAATGGCTTGGGCCCAGGATACCTAAAGGACCGCCTCTCCCCGTACATTCCGCCTCGCACCCTCAGAACGTCTGGGCAGCAGCTACTGAAGGTGCCTGGGGCTAGGTTAGTCTCCACTTCCCGGAGGACGTTTTCCACAGCTGCCCCAGCCCTTTGGAATGCGCTGCCCATAGAGCTCCGCTCGTCTACTACCCTGGCCCAATTTAGGAAGGACCTTAAAACCTTCCTATTCCAACAGGCATTCCCCGAATAAATATCCTGTGGGCCTCCCTCCTCTTTCGTGGCCAAGAGGTTGGGCTATGGGGCTTTTTACTGTTGGTTTTGTTTTAATGAGTATTTTAATTTATGTGTATTGTTGTTTGTATTTTAATTGTTGTGAGCCGCCCTGATCGAAGGAAGGGCGGCATATAAATAAAAAATTTATTATTTATTTATTTATTTATTTATTATTTTGCCATAACAAAGGCAAGATTGTGCATTTCATTTTCTCCCACCTTCACTTATTTAAAATAAATCTCATGCTGTACATTGAATTTATGAAGAAATCTGCAATGGTTCTTGTGAAAAAATTCAAATCAAACAAAATTCTCACCAAAGCCTGGCAAATACTGACTTGGGCTATTTTAAAGATGAAAGGCATCCATTCATTCTGCTGCCCTAAAATATAATATCCATTGCTCCAGAAAAACCCTGATAGCATCTGAAGTAGAAAATGATCTGTTTGGATGTGCCCATTTAGGCAAGGGCTGGAAAAGAGTTCCATTGAAAATGTCAGTCTCAATGAAAGTAGCCCTTTCTCAATCTCCGAGACTTGTGATGAGAAAATGCACACTTCACCTCGAGCATTTGCACAACTGTAAGCCTTAGAAGACATTTCTGAGAAATAAAGTGAGCACAAAGAAACAGCTGATATCCTGTTGGTTACTCTCTGCTAGGTTCAATACCTTCAATCTATTATTGAATGGCTAATCTATTTGTAGTTGTTAATTGCCGTCAATTTGACTTCATAGCAATCCCATGAATGAGAAACTTCCAAGTCACGCTATCATCAAGGGCCCTGCTCAGATCTTGCAAACTCAGAGTAAGCATGGCTTCCTTGATTGAGTCTATTCATCTGGTATGTGATCTTCCGATTTTTCTACTGCCTTCCACCTTACCAAGCATTATTTCCTTTTGTAGTGAGTCATGCCTTCTCATGATATGGCCAAAGTACGACTGTGTCAGTTTAGTCACCTTGGCTTCTAGGGAGAATTCAGGCTTGATTTGCTCCACGACCCATTTATTGGTCTTTTTAGCAAGCCACGGTATCCTCAGTACCCTTCTCCAGCACCACATTTCAGATGAGTCCATTTTCTTCCTATCGCGGGGAACAACACCAATTAACAGACATAATACATCAGTTAAAAGACATCAATTAAAATACACATCAGTTTAAAATGACTTGCATACAGTTTAAAAGGGCAAGGTATACACATATTAAAACAACCCACATTTAAAATGCATCATTTACAATTCACAATTTAAAAATCATCTGGGTAAGCCTGCCAGAAGAGACTGGTCTTCAGTGCAGTTTTGAATTCAGACAGCATATTCAGCTGTTTAATCTCTTCTGCCAGGTCATTCCACAATCAAGGGCAGTGGTTCTCAACCTTTGATCCTCTAGAATTTTGAGACTTCAACTCCCAGGATTCCTGAACAATAGAAGGATTTTGTCCTGACCAACAAAAGAATTGCTGTTCAGTAGTGGCTGCTTCAGAGGGGTGAGGGACTCTCCATCTCTGGAGGTCTTTAAATCTCTGGATGGGCATCTTTCAAGAGTGCTTTAGATATGCAGTCTTGCATGGCAGGAGGTTGAATTAGATGGCCTTTACATCTCCTTCCAGGTCTACAGTTCTGTAATATGTATGGTGTAGCGGTCTGAGTGCTGGACTAGGGTTCTGGAGTTCAGGGTTCAAATCTCTGCTCAGCCATGGAAATCCATTGGATGACTTTGGGCAAGTCACACTTTCTCAGCCCCCTCTTGACAAATCTTATTGAGGAAAAAACCCACGATAGTGTCATCATAGGGTTGTCATAAGCTGGAAATGACTTGAAGACTTGTAACAACAACAAATGATTCTAGGGGTGCCTCCACACTACATAGCTATAGCACTTTGGTCTTACTTTAGCTGCCATGGTGCCATCCTATGGAATCCTGTGATATGTCACTTCATGAGACATTTCTATAGTGCATTCCTTTGAAATGCAGCATTAGAGCTCTCCAGCAGAGAACTGGAAATACCTCACAAAAACTATGAATTCAAAATTCCATATGATGGTGCTATGGCAGTCAGAGTGATATCAAACTGCTCTAATTATGTGATGTGGATACACTCTAAGGGGTTATTCACATATTTTGTTTTGCAATGTGACTATACAAATAATCTCACTCATGCATTCCCAATTTGTTGCTCACACTGTTTTTTTTTAATCGAAGTGCATCTCCGCACATCTCTGTGAATTCTATTGCTCACATGTGTCAGCATTGTGAACAAAGGTAAAGTCAATGATGATGATTTTCAGCTGTGAGAATAACTGACATTGATAGACCCGGGATAAACCTGGATAAAACTCAGCATGCCTTGAATGAGTTTCAAATAGTTCTGCATCAACCACACTACACTCGTATAGTGCTGCTATTCCACTTTACTGCTCTGGTTGCCTCCTATTACATTCTGGGATTTGTAGTTCAGTGATGCTTAAGAGTTCTCTGGTTGAGAATTCTAAATGCCCCTCCCTAAACTGTAAATCCCAGAATGCAACAAGAGGCAGCCAAACCAGTAAAAGTGAAACAGCAACACCTCAGGAGTATAGTGCAGCAGATGTAGATCTATTTGAAACTCATTCAAGACATGCAGAGTTTTATCTAGGTTTATCCTGGTTTATCCACATTGGTTATTCACACAGCTGACAATGCAAATCTTTTGGGAAAACTCAGGATAAAAAACCCTGAGATCGATTATGCTGGGGTTTGTCAAATTTTTGGAAGCCTTTCCACAAATTTAATCGGATACATTCAAAATCCATGTGAACCACACAGATTCAAACCACGTTCTACCGAGTTTATTTTCACCATCTGAATAACCCCTAAAATAGCTTATTATTTACAAGAATGATTTGATAGGTTGACAGATTTTGGGTGCATTTACACTGTGGAAATAATGCACTTTGGCTCCATTTTAACGGTCATGGCTCCATCCTACAGCATAATGGGATTTTTAGTTTTGTGAAGCTCCAGCACTCTCTGGCAGAGAAGGCTAAAGATCTTCTAAAACTACAAATACCAGGATTCCATAGGATGGAGTTACAGCACTTAAAATGGGGTCAAACAGCCTTATTTCTACAGTGTAGATGCAGCCTTAACCAGCACATGTGCAGAAACCATTTAAAATCTTTGTGTACCCTGAGACTGACTGTAAAACTGGAATAGGGACTGGGAATATGGGTAGATTGTTTTATTTTATTTTATTTTTGCCTTATTTTTCTCTCAGGCAGATAAACACGTAGCACCAGTGGCAGAAGGGGACAGCGAGGATGGAGAAATGTTCTTGGAGCTAAATAATTGGTTGATGGCTAATCCCTTCTTCAAAACGAGAAAAGCAATCACTATTGCCTAGTGGTGTTTTGCTCTGCGGGTTTCCTCTACAGGTGGTATTAAACTTGGAGCCAGTCTGGCTAAATGATAATATCCGCAAAATGAATTTCTCCAGACTTGCACTTAAATTAAATTTAACCGGAGGCCTGACATGATTAAGGAAATCTTCAGGGGAGGGAATATCTAATTCTGTGTCACAGGGAGGAAAAAAACCTCACCCAACCAACTCAGGCACAGAGAGGAAAAGCAGGGCAGCTAATGTTCATTTGGGTGGCTTTGTTGGAAATTTAATGGGTGTTTTTGAACAAAGTTAATATAAACATAGTTCAGACAGCTGAATTCTAGACACAGTTGCCCCACTGGGAGGTAAGATGAGTGGCTGAGATCTTACTATGGGGGTGAATGGCTGCAATCTCTCCATACAGAGCTACTCATTAATTGTGCTATAAAGTGTGAAGGCAGGCTGGATGTTGAACATTAAGAAAACAAAAATAATGACCGTGTATAATTTACATTAAGGTGGTCTAGAAGATGATGAAGTTGAAAGAGTCAAAGATTTTCCATCCCATTGGATCAATCATCATTCAAAACAGAGATTGCAGTCAAGATATCAGAAGAAGACTAGATCTGGGAAGGTCATGTATGAAAGGATAGACAAGATCATAAAAAGCAAAGATATAACACTGAACATTAATGATCATCCAGACCATCAAATATCCCATCAGCATGTACAAGTATGACAGCTGGACAGTGAAGAAAGTGGACAAAAAGAATACAAACACATTTGAGATTTGGTGCTGAGCAAAGTGCTGTGGAGAGCCACAAAGACAAACAAATTGACACTGAAACAGATCAGGCCTGAGCTTTCCCTAGAAGCCAAGACAGCTAAATCAAGGCTGTTGTATTTTGGCCATGTCAAGAAAAGGCATAACTCACTAGAAAAGACAATAAAGCTTGGAAAAGTAGAGGCTAGGAGATAGAGGTAGGTCGCATACCAGATGGATTGGCTCAGTCAAGGAGGCTTCAGCTGTGAGCCTGAAGGAGCTATGTAACATGGTTGAGGACCGGGGGTCTTGGAGTTGTCTTGTCCATTGGGTTGCCATGAGTTGAAATCAACTTGAAGGCATTTAACAACAACATAGGCCTACATAGACATATATGCTAGGATGTCCACTTTCAGCCACAGGCCCTAAAATACTCCAGCCTGGCTATAAGGTGTAATATATTCTTCTCATCTTTCAGGGAGATAAGCTGAGGTTGAGAGAAGGCAAGTTATTTAAGGGTGTATCCACACTGTAGAATTAAAGCAATTTGGTACCACTTTAACTCTCATGACTTTGTCCTGCAGAATCCTGGGATTTGTAGATTGCTGATAGACCAGGCTGAAAACCTCACCAACTACAACTCTCAGGATTTTGTAGGATAGACTCTTGGCAGTCAAAGTGGTGTCAAACTGCATTAATTCAGCAGTGTAGATACATCCTAAGACTACCTGGAGTGTTACCTTGTGCTACCTGAAACAACCAATTTTAAGCTTTCCTCAGTATTGAGGGGATGTTCATAAAGCCAGTCCTAGCCAGATACATTTCTCCACGATGATCTACTTTGCTAACTTTATCTGCTGGCAAGGACTGCAAGGAGAAACATGAAAACTAAATTTAATGAGCACTACGGAGCCTGTTTCTGGATTCTCCAAATTTAAAAAGAAAGAAAGAAAGAAAGAAAGAAAGAAAGAAAAATAAATGCTGGACTTATCAAAAAGATATAAGAAGGGGAGTTTGCCTACAGAAAGATAAGAAAGATGAAATGATAAAGTTGAAGGCAAGCTGTTAAACTAATTTAGCAATAGAATGAATGAAAGGATCCAGATTCTTCCTTTTATCAGGGTGGATTTTTCTGCTTATAACATTTGCCTGGAGCTTTGCTGACCTTTAAAATTACATTCTGCACCCAAATATTGTTCCGCATTGCTGTTTTGCAGCCTCTGTTTATCAAAGCGGCTTTCTTTCTGTTTACTCTGGGTCTTTCAGAAGCAATTATACAAGAGATGAACAGCAGCAGCAGATGAAATTGGCAAGGAGTCATAAAAATAAGGAGGGAGAGAATGAGAGAGAGGCAGACAACGAGGGAACAACTCTTTGACTGAACAAAGAGGCACTGAAGAAGAGAGAAACTAGTCTTCTGTTTACATACATCCAGATTTGGTTGTGCCTATATCTGATTTTAAGACACTTCTATACCTGCGATTGGTGTCACCTGGGGGGGGGCAGCAAGGGTGCAGACTGCCTCAGCCCTCAGGGGTCCATTTGGGCTCCAGCATGGCTGCAACCATGCCAGATCCCAAATAGAAGGGATTGCCCACTTCCAGAAGCCACCACTGCTGAAGAGGGCAGTACCAATCCCCTAGAGGTTCGTTTGGGCTCTGGCATGGCTGCAGCTGCACTGAAACCCAAATGGAAGGGACTGCCATGGCTGCTGAACAAGCGAGAAAGGGACATGACACCCTCCCTCACTTGTCCAGCAGCCACATCATGTGTACCATCCAACTCAGTTACATACTCCCTGGTTGACACTTGGTCCTCTCCACACTCTTCACATGCCACTGCTTCTACATATGCCACACAGCAGTACTGCAACCTCAGATGCCTTGATAGATGCCCCAGAATAAGAAACAAGGAAGCTCTGCTCTCACTCTCTACCATCACTCTTTGGGGTAGAACAAGGAAAAGTAGTGATATGCAAAAATGTCCAACTCAGCTTGGGATGATGAACAGGGGATAAATTTTCAATGCAAGTGCCACAGTATTAGATACTGAGCTAAGTGTCCATTTCATCTGGGGTGTGTGTGTGTGTGTGTGTGTGTGTGTGTGTAAGTAAGTGGGGATATAGAATTATAGAATCATATGGTGGGAAGGGACCCAAGGGCCATTTATTCCAGCCCCTGCCAAGTAGGAATACTTAGTGAGACGTAAGTGACTACCCTGTTTTTCAAAAGATGTGGGGATGGGTCACTGGAAGAATTCTTGCTTTTGAATCTAATCCTGAAGGATGAAAGGGCATTGCATGCTAGATTCTCTCACTTAAGTAGAAAGGCATGGGATGAAAGAAGAGCAACCTCTTAGGTTTAGAGCCCACTGTGCAGGAACATAAAACCACAGTCCAACATGACTGCAAGTGGAGTCTACATTTGTACCAAAGAAGCTATTGTGATATCTGGGGGTTATAGCAGCTTCTTCTCCTTCCCCAGGTGCACAAGGGTGGGCATATGCTCCCATGTGCGGCTTCATCCCCATCCACTGAGTGGCTGCAAGGATCTACCCAGGCATCATCCAGCTGTGTTGGTCACACAGAAACAGCAGCAGTTCCCACCCCTAGGACAAGGGCAGAAGCTGCTTTTTCATTCCCAAGTGTGCAAGAAGAGCTGAACATCAGGTACAGAATGCCTCCTTCTGCAATATCTTCTAAAGTCCTTATACCCATATAACAGGGAGTTACATTTGCATAAGCTACCTTTCAGATTCTGGCCATTGTGTCAGGCAGACATGTAGGAAGTTGCTGTTGCCATCCCAGATCCAGATGCAGAAACAGAACCTCTGCCCCTGTTCACAGCAAGCACATCTTCTATTTTTAAAAAAATTGTTTGTCATTAACCAAATAACTAGCATCTAATGTCAGCACCATGGTTTCCTTCTCACCCGCTTCTCTGTACTGAACATCAGGAATTCACAGGTAGGCATATGGCATACAGTTAATGCTATTCACACTAATTAATAAGACAGTCTTTTTTTTTAAAAAAAAAATTTAAAATGAAAGAACTGGAAAGCAGCCACATATGATGAAAATATGTGCTTGTCAAAAACAGATGGCTCTTTTTTCTTCTAATGAAAACTAACTCCATATGATGTTGCAGGTGTGCATGTGTATGCATGCACATGTACACACACATTGCCTAGTGATGCAATAAACAGATGCAATTGCCATTGGGGTCAATCTTTGAAAGGCTTGTAAAAGCAACTCCAGTTGATATTTCAGGATGACTGTGCTTTTGAACCAGCGGTAGCCAATCTGTTCGTGAAAGACCTCAACTATTGGTATAGAATAGTACAGATAAGGTTTTTCCCATTTATTTCCTCCTTCCGCAATATGTTTCCACTTACTTAATAAATCATAAGATTTGCAATGGCGCATCCTTAGAAGACTTGTAGAGTATTGATCCTACCCACCCATCCTATGGTGTGGTGTTTTAATGCTGATCTCTTTGTTAACTCTTGCATTCCTTACTTCATTAAGAGTTTTGCAACCAACTCATTAAAAGCTGAGATCCTACATAAGGGAAGCAGAGTGTAACTTTACACTCACAGAGTGGTGCAACAGGTGTACATTAGTGGATTGTAATATTGTGTGATTGAATTTCAAATAAGTGTGAGATGCACAATTGCAATGCTCAGTGCACACCTGCATATGAAATGCACAATGGCACCACAAGTTCAGCTCTGTTTCCACCAGCTTCAACTGGATACAGATATTACATTATGGCCCAAAAAGCATAAACATATGTGTAAAACAACACATGCATGGATAAGACAGAATACCAACCAATATTTGAGAGCTGAGACAAGGGAATTTTAGAAACTGATCCAGTGTCAGACTTTCTCCCAGTAAGAAGGAAATTGCTACAATTTCTCATTGTTTCCTTCAAGAAAATTTAATGAAAAATTCCATCCCTATTGCAATTCCTGTCTTGCCCCAAATGACATGATAGGCTTAGGTCTCACTCTAGTCCCCTCTCCTCACTGTTTGCTTTTCGCTGTAGTATGCACAGATACCTGGGTCCACATATGTGTGTTGTGCATCCTTCTGTAGGTAAGTAACATTTTGAGCTTGGGAGGTTGTCTGTAGGCAAGTAAAGGCCTGTCACCAAGAGCACTTGAGATGACTATATATAAACACAGCCTGTTTATAGAAGTCTGTCCTTGGACCATCCACTTCACACATCTGAGGAAGTAGACTCAAGTCTATGAAAGCTCATGTTACCAGCTTCTTCCTTCCAGTTAGTCTCAAGGGTGCTACAAGATCCCTTTACATATTGATTTTTCAGACTAAGACGTCTTTGAATTACAGCATCATGACTCACTAACAAAACAATACATATTTAATAACCATCCTACCAAAGCCTGCTATCCATGTGGCTTTCCCCCCAGTCAGGAAGCTTTCCAACCCACAGACTCATTTGTTCTCTTTAAATTAATTACACTAATGCCCTGCAACATCCTGTGTCAGTTAACAATATCTCAGTGCAACAACCGGAGAGTTGTGAAATGTACCAAGGATCAAGAGAGTTAAGTGCTGAATCTTATCCCATGTGAGAGTTTTACATGGGGTAATCATTTCCTCCTCCTTACATGAGCTTTGGCTGTGACATACTGTGTTAATGAGATATGCACAACCATTTTGTGTGTGTGTGTGTGTGTGTGTGTGTGTATAGGTGCCTTATTAATATGGCTCCGATATTGCACCCTGTGGGAAAATTCAAACTAATGATAAGGGCTACTGATTCAAGACTGTAACAGAAAGAAAATTAAATGGTTTATTGATACACAACACTCAATACGGAAACATAAATAATAATAACAGTATGAAGCTAAATGACTAAACGAAGACATAAAGAAAAATCTATGAAAGCTGTATAATATATTTATGCGGTCAACTTAAGCTGCAATAGAGTAAGCTCTCTGTATCAAAAATATTTGGATGGGGGGGGGGTGTCACAATGAATATGTAACTCTGCACTTAGAGATTTATGGTGTGCAATTGAATTCTTGCTCAGCCATAGAATCCCACTGGGTGGCCTTGGGCAAGTCACACTCTCTCAGATACTTGGGAAGACAAACCCCTTCTATCTAAACAAGTTCTGCCAACAAAACCTTGTGATAAGTTCACCTTAGAGTTGCCCTAAATCAGAAATGATGTGAAGGTACACAACAGCAACCCCAGAGTCTTGGGACAGTGCTGGTGTGCTAATTTTCTATCTTGTGGTTTCTCCCCTTTATTCAGCTCTTCCCTGGACTACTTTATGATCTTCCTTTTGTACTTGTCCCTGCTAATCATAGAATCATAGAATCGTAGAGTTGGAAGAGACCGCAAGGGCCATCCAGTCCAACCCCTGCCATGCAGGAAATCTAAATCAAAGCATCCCCAACAGATGGCCATCTAGCCTCTGTTTAAAGACCTCCAAAGAAGGAGACTCCACTACACTCCGAGGAAGGAGAGTGTTCCACTGTCAAACAGCCCTTACTGTCAGGAAGTTCCTCCGAATGTTGAGGTGGAATCTCTTTTCCTGGAGCTTGCATCCATTGCTCCAGGTCCTAGTCTCTGGAGCAGAAGAAAACAAGCTTGCTCCCTCATCAATATGACATCCCTTCAAATATTTAAACAGGGCTATCATATCACCTCTTAGCCTTCTCTTCTCCAGGCTAAACATCCCCAGCTCCCCAAGGCATTCCTCATAGGGCTTGGTTTCCAGACCCTTCACCATTTTAGTTGCCCTCCTTTGGACACGCTCCAGTTTTTCAATGTCCCTTTTTTTAATTGTGGTGCCCTGAATGCTTCCTCTGTGCACCACCGGAAGCAGGACACTTGGATATCCTTCCTGAAAGTCAAAATCTAGCTGCTACACTTACCTGCTGGGATGGACATAATTAAGGAAAGGTGCCAGCCGCAGATGCTGGTGAAAGGTCAGGAATAAACTCTTCTAGAACATGGCCACATAGCCCGAAAAACCCACAACAAACTATGGATGCCGACCATGAAAGCCTTCAACTTTACAAAGAAAAAGAGTGTGATGAAGATGGCTTTTCAGAAGAACTGAAGGAGCTCTCCTGTTTCTCCGCTTGTTCTGTTGCAGAAAGGGGAATGTTTGAGTATTCAGATTTTTGGACTGCAACTTCCACAAACCCTAATCATAGGCATGAGCTTGTTTGACAGTTTTCCTACCTCAGCCACTGGTCAGTCACTGGTTCTTTGATTCATGGACTGGAAACTGTCTGCTGGTGCCACCCAGAAACCATTACACAACCATTGCACAAGGAGGGAATGACTAGAATCCTGTTGGTGTCCTACATTTGGGTAAACTTCCCTAGAGAAGCAGCTTAATGTTTTTGTCATACCAAATTCTAGGTCACTTCAAAACCTCTCCTGGGCCTAATATTGACCAGACAAGAGGCAAAATATGGAAAAATTGGCCCCCACTTTCCTAGAGGCATTTGGGGACAAAAAAAGGATATGGATTTCCCCCAAAAAACTCTTTTGCTGTCTGGAGGCCACACAAATTACCTTTCCCCATCTCTACTCAATCCTCACTTTGGCTGGCATCCTATTTGTTAGTTCCAAATACAGAAGACATATTTAATCAATTGCTGCATCATGATTCAGTGTGTAAGTAAATCTCATGGATTCAATGGGTCTACTCTAATCTAATCTAAAAGAGAATGTAGACCTCTGTGTTGTCTTTCTGACCAATCAGCCTAGAAACTGAACATGAGATAACGAAACATGAACATGAGACATGAGTTAAGCATGACCCGAAGCTATGGACCTTTCTCATTATATTAAAATGCAAGGTGTTTTTTTTTCCAATTAAGAAAAACACACAATTAATCTTAAACAGCCCACCAATTGAAGATGTAAAGGCTGATGTCTCTCAGGAACCACAGGGGGCAGAAAGCTGTGTAAGCCGATCCCATTAAGTTGCAAAAGACTAATTACCCTAACTGTTTTCCTGCAAATAGGTTTTCACATCAAATGAGTTTTACACTGCGGAAGTTGCATATGGAAGTAGAACCAGCTATTCACCTGCCAAAAATCCCATTACCAGAAAAGAAAAGCCGAACAAGGTGTACCGAACTGAATGAATCTACGCATTTTCTCAAAACATATTTAGAACTTCCTGCTTACAGTAGTAAATAATTAATAGACACAGCTTCCTCGCTTCACTCCAGGATTATAGAATTCTCAAAGCAGAGCTCAATATATATTTTAGATACCAATGGTACCTAGCATATCTAACTTCCAGGTGCTAGCAAAACTGAAAATACAGAACAGGTATTTTTAAAAAAGACAAAAAAGGAGGAGCATCAAGAGTTTGTTCCTCCTTGAACAGGGATGTACCCAGTCAAGAGGAATGGTTACTTAAGCTATATGATATAGGTGATTAGCACTTTGGCTTTAAAGCACTTTATCCCTCACGGGAGAAAGGCACATTTAATTTTCAAAGCAGGTATTATTGCATTCAGCCATGCCAGCATGAATGCAACTGATATACAGCCTAGATGTCAGCCAGGCTTATCCTGCACCTTTTCAAAAATGGGGAAAAGGTAGGAAGTTAGAACCAATGGTAGATATGTTTGGTTAAGGGTGAGGGTAAAGTATGTTGTGGAAGGTTAGAGTATGTAGGGAAGGAGTATGAGAATATGGGGGAAGAGTTTGAAAAGAAGGAGAAGGTGAAGAAGTAGAAAGGAGGATAAGGAGGGAAGAAAACGTAGAAAGGTAAAAGAATTAATTTGGATATCAAAGAGTGAAGGAAATAAGAAGAAGGTGGTATAAGAGGAATAGAAGGAAGGGGATATGAAGCTTGAAAATGAATGATGGAACACCAGTTGAGTTCACTGGAAGATTAATTAGTAAATAATGTTATAACATAAAAGAGTAATAGGGAATAATTAGTGCATGTTTATTGAATACTTATGAAGTGTTTAAAGAAGCGCTGATTATATTTGCGATGATGTGTGATCGATAATATTTTAAATGTTCAATATATATATGAGTTAGCTCCTCCTTCCAAACTTACCTTTTACCTAGATCTTGGATTTCTGGATTCATTATTACCTTAACCCAGTCGTGTACCTCATTGTTGCAACAAAACTGGGAAGATGAATTTTAAAGTAATTAGTTATGTTTAAAGTTGCAAAGCCCCCCAAACTAATTCATCACCATGGTGGCTCATCACTTAAGACCTGACTCTATCGAATGCAATATTGGCAGATCGGCAGTTCGAGACCCAAGTGCCATGTGATGGGGTGAGCTCCCATCACCAGGCTCTGTTTCTGCCAACCTAGCAATTCGAAACCATGTAAAAGTGCAAGTAGATAAATAGGTACCACTTCAGTGGGAAGGTAACAGCATTCTGTGCACTTATGCTGGCCATATGATCTCGGAATTGTCTTTGACAACGCTGGCTCTTTGGCTTAGTAACAGAGATGAACACTGCCCCCCCACAGGTGGACACAAATTGACAAACTTGTCAAAGGGGAAACCTTTACCTTTCCCCCCCTTTAACAGTGCTATTTGAAAAGTTAAGTCTTTACTTTCCTATTTATCATAAGTAACTGAAATAGATATGACTTTAGTTACTTCTTGCAAAACACCATCAGAATGCTACAAACTACTTGCCTATTTTATAAATCACATTCCTCGCATCCACCTTGCTATATACAACACAATAACTGAAACATCTCTATAACTGTAAAGGTAATGAAGAACTTGCAGTTACAACACAAAAGGAATAAATATTTTCTTTTTAAAGTTCTCATTCTCAAGTAACTTATTTATACTTCATTTTCTTCAAATGTGAACCAATTGCATGCATCTAATTACTTGGAACTAGTTACATTGAGTATTGCTAACTGTTCATCTCTGTGCACAGATCAAGCTCCCAAAGCAACAGCTATTACTTTTTAATGATACTACAGAAACAGTGTTGTATTGTTCTGCTGTGTGGAATCTACAATATTTCAAGGCCATATGACAATGGAGAAAGGATATGCCTCCTATAACTGATGGCTTGTTTAGAAAAGGATGCTTAATGGCTCAGATCCAATTACAGCACTGGCAGAGCATGAAACTATGCCAGTGTACTTATACTGGACAGCATATGTTGATCCTTTCCCCAGCTGCTCATTGCAAGGGGGCAGGACTGAGATTTGAATTCTGGTCTCCTGGAGTATTGATCTAACACTCAAGCAATGGCACCATGCTGCCTCTCTACCTTTCTGGACTACAGTTACCAAAATCTCCCAGCCAGCATGGATTGTGAAAATGTTAGTCATAGAATCATAGTTCAGAAATGGTAGCCATGAGTCATGTTATCCAACTCCTTGCCAGTGCAGGTATCCACCTTTAAGTGGGCTTCCAATCCTTTAAAAAGCTTCCAACAAAATCCAAAAATTAAGATTTCCAGGCTCTGCTCTTGGGACTCAGCTCCAGATTTCCTCCTTGACCTTCTTTCTTGGTTTGTTCCCAGCTGTTCTGTCATGTTCTGTTGTCCCTGGGTCCTGGGTCCTCCTGTTTCATTTCAAGTTTTTCCCCACACTGCAGCCCACACAGAACATGTATTTAACATGTTAACACAGAACATGTACTGGAAGCAAATCTCTCATGCCTCACCTTCATGCACCTCCAAATCTTTCCCTCAGAGAGCCTTCAGGAAACTTAAGCATAGTTCTTAAAGTCCTTGGATCTCTTTTACACGAAGGTGCTACAAAAGGGCAAACCGAATGACTGCTATGGCCATGTCTCTGAAATATTCATGCTTTAATGGTACTCCAGGCATTCATTGGGGAGCTCCTGTAACAGCAATTGCTTCGCATGAATACCCAGATGCATTAGCATGTTGAACAAGGTGCACAGCATGATTTCATTCCCTCCTGTAAGGGCCAGAACTGCTAAACACCCTCAGTTCACATACTGGGTTTAGAAGTGAAGGAGAGAATGCATTTTGAGCCAGGGTTGACTAATTCTTGAGCTGATCTCCTTCTCTGCTGCTTTAAAAATGTAGGCTTTGCCCTAAGAACTGTGGGAAACTGTTTCAACGAAGAGGGCTGAGAAGAAGGAGGGCAAATGAGGAAAATCCCTATGGCCTCTACTTCTGGAGGCTCAGACGGTGAAAACAACAAACGGAGGTTAAAATGTGAAGTCGAAGGCTTTCATAGCAGGCATCCATTGTTTTTTGTGTTTTTTTCAGGCTATATGGCCATGTTCTAGAAGAGTTTCTTCCTGACGTTTTGCCAGCATCTCTCTGAAGATGCCAGCCATAGATGCTGGTGAAACGTCAGGAAAAAACTCTTCTAGAACATGGCCACATCGCCCAAAAACCCCACAAAAAACTATAGAGGTTAAAATGTTATATTGACATTTCATAGCATAAATCTTCACATGTGGGATTATGTATTACTTCTGATATGCAACCCTTCTGTCAAATGACCACACAAATGTCAAATGTGCACAAATGAACCAAGGCACCAAATGGACAACTGAATACATAACTGATATGCACAAATATCCGCATGGATTGGCACTGTGTGCAGAACTCTACATCTGCAAACTATCATTGAAATATGGAACTTCCACGTTGGGCAAATTGTCCAGCTGCTTCTGTAGAAGAACACATCTGTGCATAAGACACCAACCAGATTCTGGAAAGCAATTAACAAATTAAAGCCCTAAGGCTGGCATCCTGTTAGTAAATGGTAATGTTGTAAGTAATCACAACTCACTTTTTAATTCATTCCAAAGGTCAGAATTCTGCGCCAACCAAGCCACAACTGAAAGATACCCCCCCAAACCCACCCTATAAGCCATGCAGCATCCTTCCCCAATATTAACATTTCTAGATTTGTTTTCTGCAGTTCCAGAGACTAGGACATGGAGTAATGGATTCAAACTGCAGGAAAAGCTATCTTACCTGAACATTAAGAAGAACTTCCTGACAGTGGTCCTATCCAGACCGATGCTTTGCGCTGGCCTGGATGTGTGCTGGGGTTGCATCAGGGTGTCCGCTGCGGCGGCATAATGGCAGCACCCTGTATACACAGGCACCACCATTATGACATCATGGCCATGCTGCATCCAAATGGCACATGATGTGTTCACATCACATCAGGCTGCTTGTGGCAGCCTAACAGTGGCTCTGGAAGGAGCTCCAAAATGGAGCTCCTTCCCAGAGGACACCTCGTTCCTGTGGCAACTAGATTGCCGTGGGAACAGTGCTAGGGAGAAAGAGGCCAAATGGCCCCTTTCTCCTCTGGCTGCGGCTCCCAGGGTGTCCTGGGGCATGAAGCCCCAAGGACACCCCTTTTAGCTGCTTCTCCCTGTTCCCGAAAAGCGTCAGATTGGGGCCTCTGGGCTGCTGCTGTGGTTGTCCTGGTCCCAGTACGTGGCACAAAGGGGCGGCTTCAGGCTGCCCCAAATGGACGGTCTGTATCCCGCCAGTAAGATCTATTTGGAATACACTTCCTTAAAGTGTGGTGGAGTCTATTTATTTAGCGATTTTTTAAACAGAGGCTGGATGGCCATGTGTTGGGAGTGTTTTGATTGTGTATTCCTGCATGACAGAGGGGTGGACTTGTGGTCTCTTCGATCTTTCTGTGATTCTATGAATTCAGAGATATAGCCATGCTAGTCTGGAATGTCAGTATGCAAAGGGTTCTTGCAGTATCTTTGAGATTAAATGTGCCAAAGAAGTTGTAGCTTAAGCATTCCTACCCAAAGAAGTAGACCTAGTCTATGAAAGCTTATGCTATAACTTCTTTTGAACAGTTAATCTCAAAGGTGCTACAAGATTTCTTTGCACTCTGGACATGGAATTAAGGATGAATTGTGCTATAAAACCCTTTTATGCTGATGTGCATCTGATACAAGATTCCCCAATTGTACAAATCTGCATTCAAATGGTATAAGCAATGTACATCCATGCACATCCAGATGCAGTGCACAGTGTGTGGAATGTACATCTGTGTGCAGTGGTACCATATGCAACTCCACTTCCATAAGCTATTCTGTTTCAAACAAAAATGTCCAACTGCTTCTTTAGGGGGGACATATTTTGCCTAGAACACCAAGTAGGCTGCATCCACTATCATTTGGAAAAGTCCAGAACTGCAAATAATTGAAGGGATTTCATATGAATGCTACAATGCGAATGTTACAATGTTTCTCTTTCCAATTTGGGAAATTGATACACACATAATAATAATAATAATGCTTTTGCTACTGTCTCTAAGGAATTCAGGAGTAGCCTAGGAAAAGCAAAGAATGCATGGCATCACATCCTTTTCTGGCATTCTGAGGTGAGGATATTATTATTATTATTATTATTATTATTATTATTATTATTATTATTATTTACATGTGTATGAGGCATTATTACATGTGTATGAGGCACTTGCTTCCAGAGGGATTCAGGGAGGGAGAAACCGAAGCTTCCCAGTTCCTTCCAGCGCAACTGTGCCAGTGAGAATGGGGCCCCAGTCCTCTTCTCTGGGGCAGCAGAGAACAAACCTGTACCCTCCTTTCTGTGGCAGCCCTTTATATATTTAAAGAGTACAAACATATCACTCCTCAGTCTTCTGTTCACTAGGCTGAAAATGTTCAATTCCTTCAGTCTTTCCTCATAAGTTTTGTTCTTCATACTGCTTAACTTGTTGCCCTTCTCTGAACTCACTCCAACTTGTCCATTTCTGTCTTCAAACAAGGACCACAGAACTGAATGCAGTACTCCAGATGAGGCCTAACTAATGCAGAATACAGTGAGACTATTCCTTGTAAGAGCCTTAACTGCAAACGTTTCCCTTTCTCTAGAGCAGGAGTTCTCAGATTTCTCCTCTAGATGCTTTGTGTTTCACCTTCCAGAAGCCCCAACCAGAAGGCTGGTGGTCAGGGATTGTGAGAGCTGAAAATCTTCTTGGGACCCAGATGTCCACAAGGGGGCTGCCATGATGATGTATGCATGGCGCAACATCCAAATGGTGCCGTGCCACGCGTACATCATCGGTGCACACAAGGGCACCAATGGCACCCCAGACACATTCCAGTGGGTTCTTTTTATGCCTTACGGAGGTTGTGCCATTTGGTTGGTGTGGCCTCCATCCATGGCAAAAATGGGTGGCTGCAGACCGCCTTTTTGGGGCGGTCTGTCCAGCCCCTAACTTGTACAATTACTTTTAAAACCAAACAAATCAATTTCTGATTCTCTAACTGTCCTGCTTTTAATGATTATTAGTTGATCTAAGAGGTAGATTTTATTGGGATGGCATGTGCATAAAAAGAAGCTGACTCACACAGTCTTGAGAGAAAAAGTATATCCTCCACCCTGGATGGCTGAAAAAAACTCATAGGAAGAGTACATCCAATAGCATGTTCATCTAGAGTAGGGTGGCCCACTGCAGCCATTTTTGTGGCCCCAGAGAATTTCAGCAGTGGCTCCTTGTCACCTGGAGACATGATAATCAGTACCTAAGGAAAAGTCCTCTTCTACACAGCCATCTTTATACAGGAGCCCTTTCCAGTTTTCCATCTGCCAACCATAGCAGGTCCATATTATATGAGCAGCTGGCATGACATCCAGAATGAAGCATTGCCAGTTCTTGGAAAAGTTACTCAGTGCTCAGACTTCCAGATTTTGGAAGATTAGTTCGAGATTTTCGATGTCTTGACTCAGTCATTAATCAGAATGGAAACTGCAGTCAAGAAATCATAAGATGACTTGGACTTGGAAGGGCATCTATGAAGAAAATAGACAAGATCCTGAAGTGTAAAGATTCATAATTGAATCCTAAAGTTAGGATCGTCTGTGTCATCGTATTTCCCATTTCCATGCACAGTGGGCACTGAGGTTTGATTCCAGGATAACAAAATCTGTGGATGCTCAAGTTCCTTTATATACAGTGGTGTAGTAAAATGGCAAAATCAAGGTTGGCTTTTTGGATTTTTTTTTTTAAAATTGCAAGCCGTGGATGGTGGAATGCATAGATGCAGAATCCATGGATATAGAGGGCTGACTGAATGGTTGTGAAAGCTAGACAGTGAAAAAAATAGATAGGAGGAGAATCAACTCATTTGAAATGTGATGCTGGAGAAGAGTTCTACAGAAACCATAGACTGCTCAAAAGGCCAGTAAATAGGTCCAAGAGAAAGTCAAGCCCGAACTCTCTCTAGAATTCAGGATGACTAAACTGAGGCTGTTCTGCTTTGGCTACATTATGAGAAGACATGTCTCTCGAATAAAGACAATAAGGTAGAAGGCAGCAGGAAAAGAGGAAGACTATTCCAAATAGACAGACTAATTCAAGGAACCCAAAGCTCTAAAATGCAAGACCTAAGCAGGGCTGTTGATCATAGGGGATTTGGACGTCTCTCATTCATAAATCAAAGTTGACTTGATGGCATTTAAGAAAAACAACCCCCCCCCCCATCCCCAGAAAACCCCCTCAATTCTCTGGGCACCTATAATATGCTACCTTTCAGTTGCTTATTGCCTTTTCTAGCCATGGCTCTTTAAGCTCATTCTTAGCAGAAAGCGTTTTTTGCTTGTGAAATATTTCTCAGAGTTAATTGCATAAGGATCTTGGCATTATTAATTAACCCTTGGAGGTTGCTAGGAGTGCACTTTAACAAGCCTTAACAGTAACTTGCAATACGGATATGGATGTTTAACTAAGAGTTACTCTTCTCAGGGGAACTTTTTATTCCACATTTTGAACCTTAAGAAGTTGAGATTTCATTTCACTTCCCCTCTCCTAGCTTCTTTACAGCCCTGAAATATATTTATATCTCCCCAAAGAGAAGGAGACAGGCAGCCTACTCTTTCAATGAAACGTCATGGCTCCCGGTCATCATTGCCACTAAGTAGAACTAATATCTAAAGCTGGAGGCAGATAGGAAAGCTGGCAATAATTTGTCAGAGAAAAGCTATGAAAAGTCAGTTAATTCTAGACATTAAAAATAGCTCAGTTCTCTCTATAAAGTGAGAGACAGTCAGCAGTATAGGAGTCAATTCTTTACAGATGAAAGGTTGTGATGATGCAGACAGAACATGCATGAATGTCCAGCCATGGAGGCAGAGTCAAATGTAAGGATGGGCAAAGCTCCCAAGGCTATTTTTTTAGCCTTTGATCCCTTCAGACTTCCTGGAGTGCTTTTTTTTCTGGCCAAAAAGATTAATTTTTTCTCCAAAAAGCCCAAAGAGACAGCACTTTTATTTTTTGTTTTTGGCAATATGTGAAGCCCCAGAGGGTTCTGTTGGGGAATATGAGAGATTCTTCTTCTTGTATATCACAGTAGAATAACACACATTCACAATTAGAAGATGAGCAACAGCCAGTCCTACCCACCCCTAGAACAGGGTATAGTAGAAAAATAGAGCAAGCTTACCTGCCTCTGTAAAAACAAACACAGTAGGTATTATTTAGAAATACTAAAGCTTTCATAACATCCCATGGTGAGAAGCTCTGCAACATGTACTCTTCATGGAAGAGAGAGAAAGAACTGCAGACCCTGCAATGAAAGATGAACAACTTTGGACTAACTATAGATAAACTGATGCAGGAAGAGAGAGGATGTAGCTAAGACCCACAAATAGCAAATGAGATGAATACATGCTATCCTAAAACACCTCTGTAGGGACTTACAAATTAGCAACTATTGAGTGAAGGTATGCTATGCTTCCTACCTCTAATAAGTCACAGGGGAGAAAAGTGGCCTTGGATCTGCCATAACTGTCCACCCTGATACTGGCCTTCTCACTCATCTATGGGAAAAAGTTTAAATATGTTATGGAAACCTTATCCAGATTCGAATCCTGGGCTCCTATCATTCACCTTGGCCTTTTATCCACAAGATCCCTCCTGAGATCCAATTCTTGGCCCTCAAGGTGGCCACTATTCTGGACAAGAGACTGAGTTGACCAGGGAGTTCTGTGTGGTCAAGTATATCCTGTTCTCCCTTTCACTTCTTAAGCAAAAACAGTCAGACATAACTGTAGGAAAATAAAACAGTAAAGATTTAGTATATACCAAATAAAATAGAGATCTAACTTTATGGCGATTCCACACACACAGTACACAGTCATCCTGGTGACTGAAACCAAGTTAACACTTCTCCCTGAGCTTTCTGTACATTCTCATTTCCCCCAAACCCAATCTGAATTGCACAGGCATAAAATCATGTACAGGATTCTGGCTTGTTGAAGGTGAACTGGATGTGTTATGTGTGCTTTTGAAGGTACATATAACACACACATTTCATAATTTGGATGAGACTGAGTATAGTTGTTGAGGTATTTCATGACAGGAGATCTGGGGTGGAGAGTGCTTTTGTGAGCATTAGAAAGGAAGTCACCAGATTGAGCCCTCTAGCTTCTAGATGCCTAGCCCCAGTTGAAATGTGCAATGAGCCATCATTAGCTGTAGATGCCAGCAGCTCTGCTATGAACCAGCAGGACCCTGGACTGTTCTCTGCACACTGTAATTGGCTGATACACAGCTAACGCCGACCGTGCTTCAGAGCCCAAGCAGATGGTATCACAAGTTTCTGAGAGAGAGCAATGGCAAGGACAGGAGTCATTTAAGTTTGTAGCATATTCAATTAGTGTTCAAGCTGTGGTGGAATTAAAATTCTTTTATTGCTGTCAATCACAGTTTAATGAGCTGTTGCCATGATTGTAGCGATAAGTTTGAGCTTCTTGTAAAGAAATTTGGAACAATGTCCTTGATAGCTTTTGGCATTGTAAAGGGATGAAGGAAATTTAGGCAGGGCAAGTCTATTAATTCTTTACAGGTCTAGCTGAGAAGAACCTCCATGGGTAGGAGAAATGCACCTCTCTGAGCATCCAGTTTGGGGATCATAGAATCATAGAATCATAGAGTTGGAAGAGACCACAAGGGCCATCCAGTCCAACCCCCTGCCATGTAGGAACTGTCAATCAAAGCATCCCCAACAGATAGCCATCCAACCTCTGTTTAAAAACCCCCAACTTACTGTCAAGAAGTTCCTCCTAATGTTGAGGTGGAATTTCTTTTCCTGGAGCTTGCGTCCATTGCTCCATATCCTAATCTCTGGAGCAGCAGAAAACAAGTTTCCTCCCTCCTCAATATGAAATCCCTTCAAATATTTAAACAGGGCTATCATATCACCTCTTAAACTTCTCTTCTCCAGGCTAAACATCCCCAGCTCCCTAAGTCTTTCCTCATAGGGTATGGTTTTTGTCACCCTCCTTTGGACACACTCCAGTTTCTCAACATCCTTTTTGAATTGTGGTGCCCAGAATTGGACGCAATGTTCCAGGTGGGGCCTGACCAAAGCAGAATAGAGTGTGTTATTAAACAAACCTGGCTGGGAAACAAAAAGACACATGCATTTTTTCTTCTCCCTCTACATGACATACCATATTTTCCCAGCGTATAAGACGACTGAGCGTATAAGACGACCCCCAAATTTTCCAGTTAAAATATAGAGTTTGGGATATACTTGCCTCTTCCAACGCACACCAAATAAAATTTTTAAAAACATCAGATTTGATTTCAATATGGTAATTTTAATTCAAAGGCTTATGACATGCAGATATTTAGCAGGAAAATTTATTGTATACAAAGCCTGCTTGGATTGGTCAGCTCTCCCTGCCTGCCCAGCCCTCCCTGTCTCCAAGACTATCAGAGCAGTATTGCAAACATGGCTCTTTTTTCCATACCCTGGGCTTCCCAGACACCTGCAGCTTGCTCCGCCCTTCAGTTACATATGCGGTGACTGCAGATTCTCCAGTCCAGCTCAGAAGTTTCTGCACCTGCCCTATAAGATGACACGTGGCGTATAAGACGACCCCCGACTTTTGAGAAGATTTTCCTGGGTTAAAAAGTAGTCTTATATGCCAGAAAATACAGTAGTTCTGGTTTTTTCCCCTCTTCTAGTTGGGAGAGGGTTGTAAAAATGTCATAAAAGTGTCTCATTTGCCAAGCTGAAATAATCTGTTGGGCAAAAGTGACACTTTTACAATGCTCTCCCATGCTTTTACAACCTGAAGAGAACAAGAGTCATGTGGAGGGAGAAAAAGAAAACATGTGTGTTTTGGTTTACTGGCCAGGTCTGTTTAATAATGTGCTAAGACTCCTAGAGAGGTGGGGGGGGATCTTTTTCTCTGATATCTCCAAAAAGAGGCTGGACAGCTAACTGCTAGGGATGCTTTTTGTGGTCTGAAGCAGTTTGTACCCCAGGAACAGGCTAGAAAATGAGGAATCTGGTAAAGTGTCCAGCAGAAGTTTGCCTCCAGCAAAATGTAGTAGCAAATCACTGTCAAAAACACAAAATAGGTCCACAAATTTATTTTAAGTTCAGGAAGAAACAGGTCTGCCTGGTTATTTTAAATATATTAGAAAGAAATCTAACTGGGTTGTTCTCATTTGTCTAGTCTGCCCCCCCCCCCATGCAAAAAAAATCTATGATGTGTTACACTTTTCAAATTAAAATGACTTAGTGAATTGATGTTCTGCCCCATTACTCTGTTGCTACTGTAACATATTCATTTTTAAAACACCAAATTGTTGCAAAAGGGAGGGGGAGTAGTATTGTGAAAGCAAAGGAGGTCAGTACCATGGCTAAAAGCAGAGAGACAGGCAGGCAGGATATTTAACTGGGGAAACAGAAAGGGAAAGATGGAAGGGTGCATTTTATGCAATTGAGAAGAGTTAGTAAGAATCTCATGTCATGTCAGTGAAATACCGAGTCCACTCTGAGTTTCCAAGCTCAGTTTTTTTATTAAAAAATTCAAATGCTTTCCTTTTCTAGTACTGCTCGCTCTAAGACTTCTCTGCCTATCTGGATATCCAAAGAAAAACATTTAATGTCCTGAGATTCCAACTGGTGCCCTAGAAACAGCAACCCTAGTTTTCATCTAGGAAGAAATCACACGTAGCCATATCCTTTTTATAATGTATCTACCATTATGCCCTAGAATGATACCATAGTAGGAGATATGGGAACATGGGAGCTACAGGAAAAGTGGCTCCACCTAAATATTTGGAATAACTTTGCGGACAGTAAGAACTGTTCAATAGTGGGATACACTACCACAGAGAATGGTGGCGTCTCCTTCTTTGGAGGTTTTGAAATAGAGGCTGGATGGCCATCTGTCAGGAGTGATGTGATGGTGGCTTTCTGCATGGCAGAAGAGGGTTGAACCTCAACTACTGAGTATTCTCTTGATGAAAGTTCCCCAACACTACAGAAGCCCTTGGAGTCTCTTCCAATTCTATGTTTCTATGATTCCATGATTTTGAATAGACGCATAATGCTACTATGGATAATTTGGAGACACTTGAAATGGATACATGAATCAAATCTGTATGCTGCAGGCTGCTGTTGCAAATGCACTCATGAAGCAAGGCACGGCTGATCTTGTGGACTGCTGGCAGTGCAATGGACCACCAGCTGATATGCGCTGAGGAAGTCTCCAACCCACTCTAAATTTGCAGTCCTGCAACCAAAAAAGAAAGAAAGAAAGAAAGAAAGAAAGAAAGAAAGAAAGGGATAGCAACTAGTTATAAGTGTTGTAGCTGAATGAGGCAACAGATGGAAAGAATATTTTAATCTTTTAAAAAATAGATGAAAAACATGATTCTGTAGTGTTGGGAAAGCTTCATAAAGAGAATCCTCAGTTCTTGGGGGAGTGTGTCTCCTTATAAGAGCTGGCCTAAGGATTTAAGATACTAACTGCTTGAGGTGTGGGAGAGGGCTTTTTAAACCATAGCACCCCAATTATGGAATGCCCTTTCCATGGAAGTCCCATTGGCACCAACACCAATGTCAAAATGTGGTGCATTTTTAAAACCTTGGGGGCCTAATTGAATTTATCCAGTTTGCACATGTTCTACAGTCAGCATTATCTGAAGTCATTTTAATCAGTTTTTAGCGTTCTGGTTTTAAATGATGAATTATTTAATATATTCTTAGTCTATTAGGTTATAATTATTGTTAAACTTGGTTTTAAATCAATTTTATTGCATACCACTCTGAGAACTCTGGAAATAGTGTGGGATATAAATACTGAAATAAATAAATACATTCCGAGAATCTTTGAAGTTTGGAACCCATTCTGCACAAAATGCACACCTGGATCTTTTTGGAGATAAATATTATTTTCTGCATAGAAAATGCTGTTTTGTGTGCAAAAATAATTGTTTACGAACTTTGTGCAGGATAAGTCTTGAAATGCAAAATAGCCTTTGAAAACTCCAGTATTTGAAAACTTTCTCTCAGTGGAAAGAAAATGGCTAAAATTACTTGTTGCTTCATTCAAAAAGGGAAATTAGCAAAGAATTACATCCCTAGTAACTGTAACAAAGTGATAAACCATACTGTAAACATAACAGATCAAAACGACCATAAACATAACAGATGGCCATCTGCTCCCCTCCCCTTTTTTCTCTCCTTCCAGTATGAAAAATAGAATAGCCGTTCCGGAATAGCAACCAGGCATTTCAAGCCAGCACAGCTTTCATGGTGCTGTAATGTAAGCAAACACTGATCATTGTCTAAGGCTGCTTTTGCACTGGGGAATTTATGCAGTCTGACACTGCTTTAATGGTCATGGCTCCATTCTAGGGACAGGGAAGTAGCAAAAGGTGAGGGGGTGCTCCATGGGGTCCAGACTCCCCTTCCACTAGATACAATGAACGGTGTGCACTGCTGCACCACCACTTCCAAGCCCCATTATAATTGTGGCACTTAGTCTGGACCCCCCTTCCCAAAATCCTGGCTACATCCCTGCTGGGATTTTTAGTTTGTTGTGGACCCAGAGCTCTCTGATAGAAAAGGCTAAATATCTCGCAAAACTACAAAACTCAGAATTGCTTAGCATTGAGCCATGACAATTAATGCAATCTCAAATTGCATTAATTCTGCAGTGTGGTTACAGCCCCAATGGAATAGCTTGAACCCAAAGAGGTGGCAGTACTTGCCTCCACCTTTCTTTCTTTCTTTCTTTCTTTCTTTCTTTCTTTCTTTCTTTCCTTCTCCCCCCCCCCCCTTTCTTTAAAAGCTGCATTAAATTGCTCACTTATAACTAAGGCACATGGTGAATTCTGCACCCAATAGTACTCAAAAGAACTTGCGAGTAGTAAAGTTTGGTCTCCCCACCCCTCGGGAACCAAATGATGGACCAGATGCTTATATATTTTAAAGTGCTAATTAATCGCAACTCGTCTGCACACTTCTATTTACTAATTTATTTCAAAAGCTAAAAGACAGCAAACCATTAGCAAAAGTCAAGGCAAATACTAGAATTTTGTTGTGTGTTTTGTGACAAAAAAAGATAGGTGACTCCATCTGCATTTCAAATGTCTGTCACTTAGAATAAAATCTCTGGCTCCAACAGCCTCACTTAACCCTTCCCTGCAGAAAGTGACACGTTGGAGGCCTTGCCTGTGCTGCTATAATGTTCTACGGTTATTAAAGTCACTGGGGTACAACCGCCAAAGTAGTTGCTGCTGCCAGATTACTCTAATCGAAAACTGAATGATTCAAAACCAAACTGCTCTTTAAGAGCCTGGGAAAGGGAGTAATTGGAAATAAGTCAACATCCTCCCTTACGTGCACACAGACAGACAAGCTTGCAACCTCCACATTATATTTAGGAATGGTGGCTTATCTTTCATGCAACAGAAAATCCACAGGTTTGGGAATCTCTGAAGAGGTATATATTGGACTGAATTTTGCACATGAGAATAAAATGCTGGCTGAATGAAGCTGTAGAATGGGGGTGGGCAATTGTGTGGGGTTGTTGTTGTTGTTGTTGTTGTTGTGTGCCTTCAAGTCATTTCCAACTTGTCAGAACTCTACCAAGGGGTTTTCCTGGCAAGATTTGTTCAGACAAGGTTTGCGATTGCCTTCCCCTGAGGCTGAGAGTGTGTTTGATGTCATGCCACTTCCTATTGCCATTTTGAGATGGACTGCAGAGCTAAAATGTAGCTATATTTGGTAGTACAAGGTTCTGGGTGCTTGTATAGGTGTTCTGGATATATTTCTATATGTTTTCATGCATTTGGGGAGCTTTCTATATTATTTGGGGGGCAACAGTTTCCAAAAAAAATACGCTAAATTGTTTGAAAAACAAAATTGGAGGATGAGGGTTTGGGGGAACAGGGGATTTCAGGGATCCCAAAAGGTGGCCCAGGGCTGCATGTGGCCCACAGGTCTTACTATGCTCACCCCTGCTTTAGAACTGTACAAGGAAAGGGAAAGATTTAAAACACCAGATGTAAGAAGACAGCCATAGAATGAGTCCAGAGTGCAAGTGTGGGCTGCAGCATCAAGAGGACTAAGTAATGCTGAGGACCATGTGAAATTATGCTGAAGAGTACAGGATACCTACCACGGGTATAAGGAATAGACTTGTGTAGGTGACTAAAGTATGGGTGCAACAAATTAATGGAGGGAATGATCAAGAGGAGTACAGTAGCGGACTGCAGTCCAACCTCCACTGATTCTACCTTGCTCATTGTGGCTACAAATAACAGTCCCAACTACTGTCAGTACATCAAAATGTACTTGCATTTGCATTCAGGACATGATTCAATGGGCATACTCTAGCCGGGACTAGCAATTGCATTTAGTTCAGAGACTTTGTCCATATCATCTATATTCTGCAAAAAATGCAAAGTGCAGATAGCACAGATAGGAGTACACAAATTCTCAAATAGATCCCTCATTGGATCAGCCCAAAGATTTGTCTAGTTTAGTTTTCTGTTGATTCCATTGTCTATCACATGCCAATGGAAAATTCTAAGCAAGACTTGAATGCAATAACCTCTCCATCTTCTCATTTACAGTGAATCGTATTCAGAAGCATTCTGCCTCTGATACAAGAGTTGATATATAGCCATTGTGGCTGGTTGCAATTGATCACCCTCATGTCCATTAATTTATCTTATTTCCTTTCAAAACCACCCAATTTGGCATCCACAACTACATCACATGGTAGCTAATACCATAGCTGAACTATGCATTGTTGTGCCACAGTTCAATTCCAGCAAGTGTCACAGGCTTATAGCATTTCTGAGCCATTTTTTCCATACCATGAATGATTGCATAGGCTGAAATCCTACATCATGCCTGTACAGTTTAAATCTACACTCATATATTGACCCAGTAGCTGTGCTATACCACTCTTCTGGTGAATCTGATTTCATGCAATTGATGGTGCATCTGCCAACAGGACTGCCAATTATCCCCTGCAATGGGGAATGCACAGGGGTTGCTTCAGCAATCCCAGGGAATCAAGTGCTACCTAGTACTGTAGCATTCAGAAAAGCATGACTGGATGGAAAGAATCCTGTTGATTAACCCCAAATAGACTAGAACAATGTCTCCCAAATGTTGGCTGTTTTGGACTTCAACTCCAAGAAACCCTACCCAGTTGGGCTAAAAATCAGGAATTCTGAGAGCTGAAGTCCAAAACATATGGACGACCAAAGTTTGGGAAACACTGGAGTAGAGTCGGTGAATCAGCCATTGAATAGGGGTGATTCAACACATAGGTAAATCCACTTGAATCACTGACTGTTGGAATTAACAATATGATTTAGGCCTATGTGACATGGTTACATTGTGGAATTTTGTTTCTGAAACTACGAACTGAATGTGTCTATTGCACAATGATCAACCCTTCCCTCCCCCACACATTAGAAAACTGCATGTATAAAAGTACTTAGAGATGTGTACGGCATTAATAGGATACCAGCCATTTGGTGTTCCCCATTTACTGGCCTGTGGGAAGCACACACATTTACAACTTACATGCAGATAATGCTGTAGATGGTGTATGTACTGGTACATAGAGGTTAGAGACAAAGCTGGCAGGAATGATCTGAAATATGTTGAAGACCATCATGGGGCTATATATTCCATTTTAATTGCCATGGCAATATTTGATGGAGTCCTAGAGGTTGTTGTTTAATGAGGCACTAGAGTTCTCTATAGAGGTGTGGAGAGCCAATGTGTACTGGTGTAATGGTCTGAGTGTTGAACTAAGGAGCTTATCGCACAGCTTTAAAAATTGACTTACCACTCCCAAATTGAATTCTAATTCGGGCTGCATCTGGATCCTATCACATGGATTTTTAACGCCAAAGCTGCTGGGCGGGTGCAGCCTGGGTAACTTCAAGATAGAATCCAAGTTCAGCTGGCCGGTTTGCAAAGCCTGGAGCATACTTAAACTCCCTAAGACTCGAGAGATTAGAGTTGGGATCCTCATTTCGCCATGGCCACTAGGCAAAATCTTGGGCAAGTCATACACTCTCAGCCCCAGAAAACCCCCACTTTAGGATTGCCATAAGATTTGAAGGCACACAACAACAACAACAACAACAACAACAACAACAACAACAGAGCTGTCTGGCAAAAATATCTAAGTACTCTCCTTAATCCCCCAGGATTCCATAGGATGTTGCCTATTTGTTAAAGTTGATATAGGTCTATAACTGTGTAGCATAAAATGCCCAGCACTTACATGTGACTCCCTGGAGTTGATGTTAGCCTTTGTTTAGAACATTTCTGGGTTTAAAAATATATTAGTGGTAACTGTTGCCCATTTTAATATTTTAGTAACCTCATTTATTTATTTATTACAAGCATGGGAGCGTGCACACAGTCCATTTTCAGCTGCCTGGTTCCCAAAGTGGCTTACAGTAATGAAGCGATCATATTAAAATACAACAGGAGTTCAATTAAAAGGACATTTAAAACCCATCAGTCAAAATAATAACAACAGAGTGACAAATCCATAGCTAACACCACCAAAGTGTAGCAATCCCAGCTGAGTATTAATTAATAAATCCTTAGGTGCTGGAAGGAAAGTCTATAGTAACTTTTCTGAAAACCCAGAATGAGCAGACTAGGCAAACAGACCATAGAAAAAGTTGAGTAAAGAGTGTGCCAGTAGAAAGAAGACACTTAAGCTGGTTATTCATTCATCCAAGTTCTGATCTTGGGGAAGGCATATCAGCTAGTCTCCCATTTGTGGGCTTCAGAAGTTAAAATGATCAATAAGACCAACACCAATGACATTTAGAAACTAGAAACATGGAGAAGAAAGCACTGTTACTCCCTAGCACCATCCTTTTGTTGCTGTTAGTTTCCTTAGGAGGAGAGAAAAGGGAACCAGCTGACTGTGGCTGCATCCACACTGCTGAAATAATCCAGTTTGGCACCACTTTAACTGCCATGGCTCAATGCTATGGAATTCTAGAGAGCTTTGTGAGATATTTAGCCATCTGTTGGGGATGTTTTGATTTAGATTTCCTGCATGGTAGGGGGTTGGACTGGATGGCTCTTACGGTCTCTTCCAACTCTTTGATTCTATGATTCTATGGTGTCACAACAAACTACAAATGCCACAGTTCCATAGCAATGAGCAGTGTTAAAGTGGTATTAAACTGGGTTATTGTTGCAGTGCTGATGCAGTCTTGGGCATAAGTTGTTATTCCAGTACTCCTCCCTATTCAAGGACAGGACCCAAGCAGAGAGAGAAAAACACTAGAAGTGAATGTTTGGCTTCACAGATCGTTTCATCAGGAAAGAGCTGATTTGACCAGGGGCCTGTCTACACAGGGCATTAAAACTGGTTTCCCCATGCCCTCGCTGCAATCTGTCAAGACAATGCAAGACCAAAGCCCCAATTTGAGTGTGGATTGCCAGTTCCATACTGAATCTGAGCTTCCCTGCCTTAAAGCAAAATTTTACAAATTACCTTTTGCTCCAGATCTTCCAGTAAAAAACAGAGCACTCTGAAGTGACATTCGGCAACTGTTTACATGGCACCACAACATGGCACCCAGCACAACCAGTGCTGGTTCAAGTTGTTCCCTCTGAGGTCACAACAAGGTGCCCAACTATGTGATCAATTTTTTAAAGATGCAACTAGAAGACTGCAATACAGAAAAGAGGCTGGGGGCAAAACATCCCTGATGTGACCTTAAGGCAAAAAACGTTTGGCTGAACTGGTCTTCATAGCTTAGACTGATGTTGGCATCACAACATTTTTCATAGCTTTTCCTGGATTTTTCGGTCTATGTGGCCATGTTCTAGAAGAGTTTATTCCTGACATTTCATCAGCATCTGTGGCTGGCATCTTCAGAGAACATTATTCATTTGGGTACTACATTCTGTGCCTTCCTTTTATTTCCCTACATTTCCATTGGAGCCACAAGAGTGCAGTACTTTAACAGTTTGGGGAAGGGCTTCTCCCATCCGGCTGTCTCTTCCCAGGGTCCTCAAGCATAGTCCTTAATCCAATTTTAACAATTAGCTTGTAAATATGCTATGATTCATTCTTCTGATGTATATAAGGCTACAAGCACTTCTAGATGAAACTGACTTCTTCATAAGCTTTGACAATACACATCCTCAGTTAGATACTTGTGGCCAGCATGATAGATTGTCCCATAATTATTTTTTTATGTTGTGTTCTGACAATGATTCTGGATGTCACACAATTTAATTAACTTAATGGTCCTTCATAGGAAAAAAATGGTTCCCTGCTTTGCTTTTAACCAAATGCAGAAGAGCAAAAATTAAGACCAATATTTCCCATGCCTAAATGATGTATTCTCTTTTGTGGAGAAGAGCGGGTGAGAAGAGCTTTTAAAAAATAGCACATCTTCCAACCAAGAGCCAGCACAGTGTAATGGTTTGAGTGCTGGATTAGGACACCGGGTTCAACTACAGCTCTGGACACCAGGGTACGAATTCCCACTTGGCCATAAAAGCCACTTGGTCACATTCTCAGCTTCAGAGGGAGCAATGGCAAAACCCCTCTCAACAAATTCTGCCAAGAAAACCTTGTGACAGGTTCACCTTAGCATCACCATAACTCAGAAATGACTTGAATGAACACAACAAGAACAGTACATTCCAGCATTTCATGGATGAAAACTGGGATGTGTGGTTACGTTGGCAAACGTTATTGATGAAGAAGAACACACAAGCTAGGATAGAGTGCATCATTTTGCTTTTGCCTGTGGCTATTGCAAAGAACAAGATTCTACCCTTACCTTTTCCCCACCCAGCTGCATTAATTGAATGCAAAATACTTTTCACTTTGAACTCAGTTTGCAGCAATTTAAGTAAGCTGGGGAAAATGGAGTAAAGCGGGGGAAGGAGAGAGAAACTGGAACATTTTAAAAGCAGAAAGAAAAGTGGGATGACAGAGGATTAACTGGGAAAGTCCTAGCCAAATCAGACCAAGGAGCCATACAGATGGGTCTACACAGCGCATGCCATCATGGCGCCCTTCTGGTGCTGCATCCAAATGGTGCAGCACCGAAGTGGCATCATAAAGCACCGAAGAGGCATCATTTTTGTGCTCTCGAGTGGCTGGATTGGGGCCATGGCATGGGGTTGCTGCGGCCCCGATCTGGCTAGTAAAGGGGCAGCTGCATGCCGCCCATCTATACAACTCCTATATCAATGGGTATGAAGTAGAGGGAACTTTTATGGGTGACCTTTAAAATAAAACAGTTTGCTTTGGACTACTATGCTTGAACAAGCAAGCTTAAACAAAGAAAATGGCTGCAGTCCTAAGCACACTTCCAAAGAAATAAGTCCCTTGAGCTCAGTTGGGACACCTTTTGAATATACACAGGCATGATTGATGGTGCTGCCACAAATAAGTCACCTATGTTTATTTTTTTTAAATATTTTCATACAGCCCTTCCTTAAACTCAGCAATGTTTTATAAAAACAGTAACATCAGTTTCTTATTTCCATTATAAAAGGAAGCAAATAAAACCACAGACACAATGCAGAAGCTTTATATGCATGTAAAATGCCTGGGTAAATAAAAAAAAATCTTAGTGTGCTGGCTATAAGCTTGTCAGCCAGACGCCAGACATGTCTCTTTAAAGGTGACATTCCAAAGCTGGGATGCTGCTGCTGCTAAACAACAACAAAGCTAGATTTTAGAAAAGTTGCTCTGGGGGAACTAAATCCAACTACTAGTCTCAGCCAGCAGTTCTGGATTGCTAATGGTACAATTTGTCCTATTGTTCTAGGCCCATCTCCAGTTAGAGTGCCAGTTTGTTGTTGTTGTGTGCCTTCAAGTCATTTTTCATTTATGGTGACCCTAAGGTGAACCTATCAGAAGGTTTTCATCATCATCATCATCATCATCATCATCATCATCATCATCATCTTCATTATCACCCTCCTCCTCCTCCTCCTCCTCCTCCTCCTCCTTTCTATCCTGCCTTTTCCCCAGATTGGAACTCAAAGTGGTTTATAACAATTAAAAAACAGTTGCCTGGTACATACGGGCCTTTTAGGCATCCTCATCACGTGCCAGGGGTTGGCTGAGGGCGGAGCGCCCAAATGTCCCACAACCCTCGCACATGACAAGGGCGTAACAATGGTGGTGCCGTATATACATGGGTGCCGCCATTGTTACGTAAGTGCCGCACAGCATTTACGTAACAAGTGCTGCAGTGATGCACTTGTTACGCCACTGCCGCAGCTTCAAAAGAACCCGCTTTTTACGGGTACTTTTTTCCGCCAGAGGAAAGCCTTGTGGTTTGGTGGCTGAGGCTTCTCTCCAGCAGAAAAACAGGCACCAGCAGGCCACCCTTTTTGGATGGTCTGTACTGCACCATTGTTAAAATCTGCAAAACACAAAAGTTAAAATACCATTAAATGGTCAGAAGGTATTAAAACCAGGTTAAAACATATATCAAGAAACACACAAACCAGCACAGCAATTAATGATATCCAGTGCATTGTGTAAGATGGGCCTTATATCATCACTCATCACATGTCTGTTGGAACAGAAAAGCCTATGCTTGTCTACAAAAAGAAAATAGGGAGGGTTTCAGTCTAACTTCTTTGGGAAGGGCAATCCAAAGCCTGGGGGCAGCCATTAAAAAGGCTATCTCCCATGTTCCTACCAGATGTACCTGTGAAGGTGGTGGGACAGCGAGAAAAGCCTACTTAGCACATCTCAGTGCTTGGGTATAGTTGCTTGGAATATGTAATGTAAATAATATTCACCAAATCTTCCAAATAAGAAAATTGTTCTGTGGTTGGAAATAACGTTTCCAAATGTTTCATTGGACTGATGCCACTGTACCTGTCATGGCCGCATCGTATGGAATCCTGGAACTTATAGTTTAGCAAGGGGTTTAGGATTCTCTAGTGCACTTCCATGACCTGTAGCATGAGTGCTGTCAGTAAGTCATGAAACTACAAATCCCAGGATTCCATAAGATGGCACTATAATTGCATAGCATGGATCCATCCCAAGGGACATGCCACCAATATGGTGCTAGGAATAATGTACATTGTTTGTATAGGTTTCCAGATGCTATTAAACTAAAGTTTTGTCACGATCTCCAAGAACCCTAATATGAATACCCATTAAAGGGACTGGAAGATACACAGTTTAGAAAAATTGGACTATAACTTTCCATCTTTTCCAGCCAGCAAGGGCAGCAACCAGGAGGTGTATCTAGGTAAAACCTTTCTATGTGAGCTGGCTTTGCAGAACTGTGGCTAAATTAAAATGGTTAAAGTACATAATTTAATCTCCCTGTGGACATTATGTAAGCTGCTCCAAACTACTTGGGTATAGAGCAGGTTAAGCACAATCAGTCAGTCAATCCATCATGATTTAAAACTATTTATGTTGATGTGAAGAGAATTGAATGAATTCTTTCATATGCACACATAGATACAATAATCTCCCTTCTCCTGAAGTCTTAGAAAAGAGCTATGAATGCATACAAATAAATAAAAGCCATCAAATGTATGATGAAAGATTGCAAAAGATGGCGATCAGTCTTCATTTGTTGTTGATTTTTTTGTATCTTCTTCCTTCCTTTCCCCTTTCCCCCATTTCACCTTCTTTTGCAGTAAAATGTGCAGTGGAGGAATCCTTCCATGCAAGCCTTGCTTGATATAAATGATTCCTAAAGCATTTTTGTCCACTTGTTAGTGGTGCAGGAATCAAGGTAAATGTCAAATCATTTCCACTAATTCCTCCCTAGCCAGGCAGCTGAGAGAGATACTTCACCAAGCAATCATGTGTTTGATCTGCAGGAATATCTGTGTTTCTTTTGCTTTTCATGCTTTTGTTTTGATGAGTTATTAGCCTGCTTTCAAATGCATGGCATTCCCTCATTCAACCTGTGAGGTCCCAAGTGTGTATGTATGAAGGCATGGCTGAATAATTTTTCACACACTAAAGACTGTGAAGTGTGATGACGGATTAGTGCAAAAAAGAAAAAGTATAACTCACCCTGTGGAATCCGAGGAATCTGATGGAGAGGAATCAGAGCTTGAAACCCCTCTGGCTTCAGATGGTGACTCCTTTGCTGAATATGAGCTGCAAGTGGAAGATGCAGCTGATAAGAAACTTAAAGAAGAGATGCCTCAACCATAGTCACAGTTATGGGACATTGAGAAGACACCCCCCATCAACACTGGTCCAGGAGCAGTAGCAGCATCCAAGGGAACAAAACCTTTGGCAGAAGCCTAAAAGAGAAATCTTGAGCAATTCACCACCTGGGATCTCAAGATCAGTCAGCTATAAATATCCCAGCTTCTGCTGGGAGTGCTTGTAGTTTGTATACATTCATTCTATCAGTACTTTTCTTGCTTTTGGATTTACAACCTTGGTTTGGTTCCAGGACACACACACACACACCCATGGATGCCAAGATCCAGGGATGCTTAAGTCCCATTAATGCTCTGGCATACTAAGAGGGTGTCACTTATATAAAATGTCAAAATCAAGATTTGCTTCTTGGCATTTATATATTTCAAAAATATTTTCAAGCTGTGGATGCTTGATAAAAAAAAATCCATGGATACAGATGGCTGACTGTATTTTGGCTTAGTGACCTCTGGACTGGTTTATATTTTATCTCTCTTTTGCTTTAGGGTTGTGTTACTGAGAATGTGAAACATTGTGGAATAGCTAAAACCTTGCTAATACATCTCCTTTTAAAGTTCTATGAATTCTCTTGATTTCTTGTGATGCCCTGGGCTGGCTTGAATCACCAGTAATGGCATCCCCTATTATAGCCTGCCTAGTCTGACAGTTGCTGTCTTTAAGTGTGGAGTAGTGGTTTGAGCACTGGACTAACTCTGGAGACCAGGGTTTGATTCACTGCTTGGCCATGGAAACCCACTGAGTGACCTTGGGTAAGTAACATACTCTCAGCCCCAGAAAACCCCATAATAGGTTTGTCTTAGGGTCACCATAAGTCAGAAATGACTTATTACCCTCAATCTCATATATGGAGAGATGTACCTGTCACTTTCCAAGCTCTCGTTTCTGCCAGTTCAGAGTAAGTGGTTGCATGAAAGTGTCATGAATGGTACATCACGGAGGAAAGGAGAGCACTGCTAGGATGCTAAATAGACTACTATCAGTCCCTTCCCCAGGGAACTCATACTTCAGGTAATCCTAGCTCTTAATCCATTTCTTCTGATAAGAAGGATTATTGGAGATGTGCCAGTAGATCAACAAGGGTCTACCAATACTGGCCGTATCTACTCTTTAAGGCATTTGCTCTGCTCTGTCCACTGGTAGGGCTGACCTTGCATTTTGACACTCTGCTGCTGAAAAGAAGTGGAAAGCAATCCCTGCTTAAGACCTTGGCAGGCAGAGTAGATGTCCTCAGCTAAATGGACAAATGATGTGACTTCAGTAGGAGGCAGCCTCATATGTTAAGGCCAAAGCCCCAAAGGCTTGTTTGTTTAGAAAGTATTGCTCATCCGCAGATGCCAGGAACAGTTTACAACCATCTGTCTGACCTCTGGACAGCTCTGCTATACGCTATGATGCAGGAATAGTTTAAGTAGCAAAATCACCTGGGATTCAGCATCAGGTTGATACTGATGGCTTAACCATTAGAGACAGTTTAGTCCTTTGACCTTCCTAAACAGAGTGAGAAAATGCATCATACTTGTGTAATGTTAATCTATGCTAACAAACTGACACAGTGATTGTACTGCTCCACCTTTCTGCATAAGACCAACATTGCATAAGTAATTGCATAGCAGTCAATGTGTCCTGGATTGCTTCTTTAATGTTCACATGAAAATTCACTGTAGATTCACTGCCCAGTGATATGAGAAACACTAGCCACCACTAATTTCTCCCATTACCTGCCAAATGGTGTAGTTTATGTTTTTTGCATTTGTGAAAACCATTTTTGAATAAGCTGTGTAAACTGCATGGCTAAACTCTTAGACCTGCTGCCTTATGGCATGGCCTTTTAAAAATTAAAAGGATTGGAAGAATTGCTTCCATCATTTTTATCAATCCACCCATCCTTTTACATTTGCAAAACATGAGTCCTTGTGTGAACTTTCCTCCACAATAATGAAATATGATAGTTTTGCACAGAGACATTGTTCTATGTGAATTGCCGAAACCTCAACAGCAGAGAGAAAAAAATCCCTCACCTTGTTCTCACAAATCTCATTAGAGTTAAGAAACCATCAACCTGTCTCATCATGAATGAGTAAATTAGTTAGATTTCTTCATAGAAAGCTGTGTTGCTCAAGACATGGAGTCTCCTTCCACAAATAAGGCTGGGGCTCCAAAAATTTAGTGAATCTGAATAAAGTTGGGACAGAAGCATGACACCAGGGAGGGAGATATGGGACTTTAGAATACTTCTGTGCAATGGTGTTGTCAACATAGAACTTTGGGGCTGAAATCCAGTGCCCCTCTCAATATACCCAAGAAATGGTTTTGCCAGCTCTTTCCTTTGGAATATATCCTCCAGCACCTGGTATTCATTGGTGGTCTCATATCCAAGAATTAACCAGGACTGATCCTGCTTAGCTTCTAAGATCAGATAGGATCTGGTGCCTAGTGAGTATTTAGGCCTTGATCATCTATGTGCCCCACCCCACACAATGTTCAGAGTCTAAAGCCAAGATTCTGGACTAGGAGACATATCATTTACTGGCCAGTAAAGCATGGGTTGGGGACAATGGAGAAGTAACCAACTACATGTTTATAGCTGTATGGGCAGCACTGATGCCATCCTCTGGAACCACTGAAGGATCCTTGGAAGGTCATAGAGGATGCCCTGTCACTGTGTACATACAACCCTAGAGATGCAGGGGGGGGGGGGGGAGACATCCTTCTGTGCACATTTTCTTGCATTTTAAAATTGCCTCCTATACGTTGTAGTTCTCTCTTCTCACCGCAAATGCATTCATCCCATTTAATCTAATCAGAATGAATGATGTGATGTCATGATGCTAATGTCTCTGACTCGAGGCACCGCTGATGCTCACAAACCAAGTCACGTTGGTAACAGATCTTTTGTAGTTGAAAGAGTGGTGTGAGCAAAAGGGGTCAAGGACAGGAATGCAAACTAAAAGCCGCGTTCAGTGCCAAAGGGACATAAAGGTGCCCAAATGTCATCAAAGCAGGGCACATTTTCTGTCAATCATTTCAGATGCATTAAATGGGCTACTTCAAAAGTAAAACATGAAATGCTAGACTACTTGGTGCAGCCCTGCTGAGTCTGTTGCATTGGTATGGGAAGTATATTAAATGTCACTCTGATAACACCACTTGAATAAACCATCAGGGGAGCAAGCTATTTGTTTCAAGCTGAAATCTGCTCCCACAAAGATAACAGGGACTTCCAATCAGTGGAGTTGCAACCTGGTCTCTCAAAGGATGGTGAGGGAGGAAACCTCCACAACATTTAAGCCTGTGAGCCACTGTGGCACAGATGTTGTTTTATGCAGTGGCCTCCTTCTATATATGCAGAAAAGCAATAGGGGTGGGGAGGGGGTGGAAATCACAAGAGAGTTGGTCAGTGAACAAGTACATGGCCACTTAAAACGACACACTGCTGAATGTCTGGGCTTCTTATGGATTAGGCAAGCTTCCCATTTCTCAGTGAAATTCAGGGACCTGTTTATAAAGCTTGAGTCTGATCCAGGACTCTTTGATGCATCCTCTCCTCCCTTTTCTCTCTTATGCTCTCTTGAGGCACTCTGGCTCTCATCTTCAGCTCTGAAGCAACATGAGGATTCTGCCGGGAATTGGCTGGCACTAGCAAGCAGGCAAATTGGGTTTGGCAACTCTGAGGAGTGTATTTTTTTAAAAAGGGTGAAAATAAGAGTGTAGCTACCAGGAGGCAAAATAAGGGCATTATCCCTCTTCATAAGACTTCTGTCTCCCCCTTATGACATTTTCCTTCAGTCCCCACATTTCTAGATTGCAGAAAGTGAGATACCTTAATTCTTTCACACCTCAAATGCTGCTAACTAACCTTATCTACTAACCTTGGCTTTAGGCAACATCCTTTGCCTCCCCCCCCCCAATGACCACCATTAAAATCTCATAGAATCATAGAATCATATAGATGGAAGAGACCCCAAGGCAAATCCAGTCCAACTCCCTACCATGCAGGAAAATCAACCCCCCCCCCCCCAAATAGATGGCCATCCAGCCTCTGTTTAAAGACCTCCAGGGAAGGAGACTCCAGCACTCTCCAAGGAAGTTTGTTTCACTGTCAAACAGCTCTTACTGTCAGAAAGTTCCTCCTAATTTTGAGGTAGAATCTCTTGCATCAATTGCTCTCTGTCCTAGGACCTTATCACATGAGGAAAATCATGGGGAAATAGAGGGTTTAAACAATGGTTATCCTGTGCAAAACATGATATTGCACTTAAGATTTCCACACACATCTCTATTAAACAGGCAATAAACAGCAACATTGGGATTTCCCAATGAATGATTTGCTGCTGTTTATCACATTTTGCATGGGATAATCGCTGTTTCGACCCACGATTTCCCTTGTGTGATAAGGTCCCGACTCCCTAGTCTCTGGAGCAGCCTGCTCCATCCTCACTCTGACACCCTTCAAATATGGAAACAAGACTACTATATCATCTTTTAAACATCTCTTCTCCAGGATAAATATACTCAGCTCCCTAAGTTTCTCCTCATAAGGCATGGCTTCCAGACCCTTATCATGTCATTTCCACACCCACAAGGTTTTGCATTCCTACGGACATTTTTGCACACAGACTACTATATAGGTCTGTCTACTCTATCCAATGCATCTGAGAAAGTAGGTTCAAATCTACAAAAGCCACCAACTTTTATCTTTCAATTAGTCTCAAGGTGCTTCAAGATCCCTTTGCATAGGAATATCAAGAGTATGACTAGTTAAAGAGGTTGGCGGTTCTGAACAAGGATACCCTGCAACCGCTAGGAGATGTGTAGGTGGCAGCCTCTAGATACCAGGTATCTATCATTTCCTACAAAGTTTCTCCTTGTCTCTTCATCAGACTTCAAAGTAGGCTGACCCTATGTACCATTTTAAATGGGACAGTACCATTTTCTTCATAGCCCATCATTTTAATATAACTGTCAATTTTGTCCCATTTTCAAGAAAAATGCCCTGGTTTGAAGATCCCTGTTTGAAAATGAGGTTGTCAAAAAAACAAAAACTACCCCCCCCCCCAAAAAAAAGTAACAAAAATGTGTCATGGAATGTGAGAAGTTTTATTTTAAGGTATAGAAAGACTGAATTTTGCTGCATAAGATTACTTCATCAGATAAATACTCATGGTGCTATCATGGTGAAATAACTACCTATGTTTTTGTATGAATTCTGTCACTGAAGAATAATTGTTAGTTCAATATGTTCATGTAATACGACTTTTGTTGTCACTATACTTTTTCACAAGTATGTAATATTACATAACCCTGTCCCATTTTTGTCCCAAGGAAATATGGTCAGCCTATTTCAGCAGGTATGTGTCTGTTTTCAGTATCTGTCAAGTCCTGTTGAGGAGGCAGCCTGTCCATAGTTTCAACCACCAGCTTCTCAGATGTTGGGAGAGAATCATCTGGAGCAAGAAACTCCTTCCAGTCCAACTCTCTGCATCAGATCCCTTGAATCCCCCATCCCTACTCCTAACCGTATTCCATATCTGGCCCATATTAGAGAAGCTGTGCCATTATCTGATGCCTGTGGTTGGCCTTGGAAGCAGCACAGCTTGCCTTGGGGAAACCAGTGGCACAAGGAAGGGTTAGCTTGCCCCTGTTTCATACTTTAATGGTCAAATCATTGCCTTGTTTTGCTGCTTCTGGCTCAGCTGAAACAAGGTGTGGGAATTCCAGAGGCATATGTCAATGGAAAGACATGACCTGCAGCTGAGCAGATTGATTTTGTAGAGACAAGGGACTTTCCCAAGGAGTGAGAGCTGTACCGGTATTAATTCCATTGTAGCTCCCCTGCAGTCTGGGCATGCATGCTATGGCCTCACTAATTTACCATCACTGCCAGCACTTATTGATCTTGCTTTTATCTCTACAAGGCCTTCAGGCTACATTTACTCCACCTCAAAATGGAAGTCATATATCTGAAGAAGTCTAGTAAACACCTGTCTGAGTTTTGCAAGAGCTGGGGGTATCATATAAGCAAGGGATGCTGCCTATTGCAGAAATCACAAAAAGCAATATTGCCGGAGAATATGGATATAAGATTTTTTACCACACAAGGACTCACACACAGGAAAAATAAAATCAAATGTTGCCCATTGCACTACAGGCAAACAATGTCGAAAAAGGATAAATGCCAAGAATATTGTTATGTTGCTATCTGTAAAGGTAATATCCCTGTCTGGAAAATTAAATCAATATTAGTTTTCACCAACTGGATGTAACAGAAGTAAAATGGCATGGAATATATTGCAGAAGGATGATACCTCTTTTGTTGGCTGCAGTGCACTGTTTTCCCTTCTTTTTTTTTTCTTTTGTGAAAAATGAAGTTCCTTTGTCTTGCATCAACAACACAAAAGGAAGAAATTGAACTATTTCATTGTCACATCCTCCAATAATGCCCACTGGTGCATTATCTCTCTTGATCTTATGCCACCCTCTTTTAACTGCATAGCTAATTGGCATTATTTATCTATTTTTATTTATCACAATCTTTATATCCCACTCTTTATCGGAAGATCTCAGGGCAGCATACAATAAAAACAACTTAAAACAATAAATAATTACAAAAGTTATAGAATATACTGAATAGTTTCTCAACAAACAATTTGAAACCAGTGAAAACAATTTTGACTAATATCACCATAAAACATATGCAGCCTGGATAAAATTTGTTTGGTCTGAAGGTTTTAAAGCCCAGTTTTAACTTGGTGCCAATTAGTGCCAAATTGGGCCCTTAGGGAGAGGCAGCCAGAGTGCCAACACAGAAAAGGCCTGCTTCCATGTCCATTCATAATGTATTTTCTCTATTGATAGGCCATGGAGGAAGGTTCCTCCAATAGATCTTAGTTCTTGGGCAGGCATATGTATAGAGAGAGGTGCTCTCTCAAGTATTGAGGTCCTCAGTCATTTACTACTAATAATAACAATAAATAATACAATTTATTTATATCCCGCTTCTGCAAACAATCAAAGTGGCTTACACTAAAAATATGCATCAAATGCAATTTAGGGTATTACAGTAGGTCCTTGCTATCCGCTGGGGTTTGGTTTCAGGACACCCTCCCCTCCCTATGGATATCAAAATCTGTAGATGCTCAAATCCCATTAAATAAAATAGCATAATGAAATGGTGTCCCATATATAAAATGGCAAAATCAAGGTTTGCTTTTTGGAATTTATACATATTTTTAATATTTTCAAACTGTGGATGGTTGAATCTGTGGAAAAATAATCCTTGGATATGTAGGGTGGACTGCATATGTTATTGACAGCACCTTGAATTCAGAATGGAAACACATTGGCATAGTTTCTCAGCCTCAGAAGGTGGGGAAAGCAAACCGCCTCTGAACGAATCCTAACAAGAAAACCCCATAGCATGTTCACCTTGGGGTCACAGTAACTACGAGATAACTTGAAGTAATACAGTAATAACAGTAAAATGCTGTCCGTTATATAAAATGACAACATCAAGGTTTAGTTTGGGGAATTTAAATATATATATAAAATTCATGGATAGTGGAATCCATGGATGCAGAATACAGATATGGATATGGATGGCCAACTGTATTTAAATAATAACAAATATAACTGATTATTTAGTGACATTTAATATTTTAAAAATCACCCAAGAGAAATTTTAGCTCTGAAAAAGAGGACATGTCTGGGAAAAGAAGAACATATTATCATATTCATACTCCATACTCACTCTGGAATTACTCCAGGTTGCATCATCCCCTAAAATGTAAGGAAGAAGAAAACATTAAAAACCGAAAGTGAAAATAACTTCTGGTTCATTTTGGCTTTAGCAGGGGTAAAGATTGATCTTTTTGGCAACACTCTTTTAGCTGAAGGAGCATTGAGGATTCTGTGAGAGTCCCAGGGACAAAATAACAGCCTTGAGGGCTGCACATGGCCCATGAGCCATAGTTTTGGTCATCCCAAGTTAGAACATTGAACCAGGTCTAGCAAGACCCAAGTTCAAATCCCCACCAAAACAGAAACATTTCAGGCTAATCACCAACCTATCTTACGGAGTCGTTTTCATGATAACAAAGGGTGGGGGGCAACTTGGCCATGCATACAGTCTTGAATTCCTTGAAGGAGAGGTTCCTTCTTCATGCAAATGTTATTTAACTTTGTTCTGAGGAATAGCTAAGATAGTGGAAACTTCCTTCAAGTCATCTCATGATTTTAAAAAGAAGGTGTGGTTTGAACTAGGTAATATATCCATATACAGAGGTACCCCGGGTTACGAAATTAATTCGTTCCGCGGTGCCCTTCGTAACCCGAAATCTTTCGCAACCCGAAAAAGCCATAGGCGCTAGCGCTGGAAGCCGCGATTTCGTGCGAAAAAGCGCCGAAAAGCACCAAAAATTTTTTTCGTAAGCCGAAAAAAAAACCGTAACCCGGAACAATTTTTTCCTATGGAATTTTTTCGTATCCCGGAAATTTCGTAACGCGGTGCTTTTGTATCCCGGGGTACCACTGTATATGCAGAGAACTTCTTGGCTACACCTGCACTAGCGATCCATCTTTATACTCCATCCTATGGAATCCTGGAATTTGTAGTTTTATAAGTTCCTTAGATTTCTTTGCCAAAGAGTGCTTGGCGCCCCACAAATCTACAAACCCCAGGATTCCTTAAAACTGAGCCATGGCAGTTAAAGTGGTATCAAACTGAGACTGCATCTACACTCTAGAGTTAATAGAGTTTGATACCCCTTTAACTGCCATGGCTTAATGCTGTGACATTCTAGGAATTGTAGTTATGTGAGATATTATTTAACCCTCTCATTCAATGAGCTCTGGTGCCACAGCCAGGATTCCATAGCACTGAGCCATAGCACTTAAAGTGGTGTCAGACGGCTTTATTTCTGCAGTGTGGATGCAGCCCTAGTCTTTCTAAAGAGGGAGTCTAGAAACAACTACCAAGAAGCCCTCACCCTTTTGCCCACAAAGATCCCTAGGAAGGCAGTAGGATTGAGAGAAGGATCCCTTAAAGATCTAAAAGATTGGCTAGTCTCATACAGGGAGATACGGTCAGTCAGATATCATGAATCCAAGCAATATAGGACTTCATAGGTCATAACCAGCACATTGCATTTTAGTTCCCATCTTTCTGCCAATATTCTTATTTTTCGTCTTCCATTTCACAATTTAACACACACACACACTTCATTTTGCCCACCAATGAGTCACTGCAGACTTGATGGATTTTGTTATTGTGCCACCGAATAAATTAGCATCCCTAGAAATCTGCTAGAAAAGCCAAAAGGCTCCAGCAAAATGGATATCATTCTTGAAGGCAATTATTTGGTTTTAAAAAGATAAGAGATTCTGTAAGGAATTGATAGTGACTTAGGATCTCCAGACCAATACATCAGAAGAGACAGGAGTGGGCTTCGGGTTTCTCAATTCGCTGCTATGTGTGTGCCTTAACAACACATCTACTTCATAGCAAGCAAAGGATTTTCATTTTAGTATTACAGTATTTTAGGGCTTCACTTCCAATGCACTGAAATGTTGCTAAGTGCATACAAAACACTCATACCCTCTAACTGTCCCAATTTGGCAGGAACAGTCCTGTTTAATCTGCTGCTATACCACTTTTTCAGTTGTTTGTAACAATATCCCAGTTTCTCTCTCCTCCTCCCACTTTCCCCTTTTGTCTTTGCTTACTTCAGTTGGGGCAAACTAAGTTCAAAGTGCAAAAGTAGTTTGAACACAATTACAAAGCATGGGAGAGAGGAGAGAAAGAAGCAGAATCTTGACTTTCCCAGGAAGTTCAGGCAAAAGAAAACTGCTGCAGCCTTTCCTAACATTTCTGTACCTCATTAACTTTTGCCATCTTGTTCTTGCTCCAATGGTGTTTCATAGCCACCTATGTCTCGATTTTCATCTATCCAGTGTTAAGGGCTATGAAGACTCCTTAGTTAAAGCTCCACAGTGAAATGTTTACATCCAAGCTGGAATTAAATCTACAAAAGTATGGCCTGCATCAAGCTCAATGCCATGCATTCAGTTTAAAACTTTGGAAGGGAGCAAGCTCAACAATTGACATATAGATGGAAGTGACTTGAAAGCATGCAACAAGAGGGGCAGATTAGTGAAACATCCCCTGGAACCTGTATTTGTAATGTGATATAAAAGAAAGTGTTGCATTACAGCATTGCATTAGTTGTCTTTTGTGGTTGGTAAAACAACCAATGTGGTGTAGTGGTTTGAATGTTGGATTATGGTTATGACTCTGGAGACCAGAGTTAAAATCCTCACTCAGTCATGGAAATCCACTGGCTGGCTTTGGGTAAGTCACACATCTTCAGTCTCTGAACAAATCTTTCCAAGAAAACCCCATGGCCATTTCACCTTAGCGTGGTCATTACATCAGAAATGAATATAAGGCACACATGAGACAAAACTCTGTACATCCCTACATTATGCCCCTTACTTTTGCAGATTCCCCAGCTGTATATCCCACAATCCATTTCCCCAAATTCCCATCATGGTATATGAGTTCATCCTGTCTCCTGAATGTAATACAATTTTCAGTAAAATCTACAGCGAACACTGTTATTGGGGAAAATATTTCACACACACCCAAAAGGTCAATAGAGCTGACTATTACTATTGAGAGTGCTACTGACCATGTCACTGAGTCTGGGGCCTATTTGTATCCCCTCATCTTTTCCAAGCACTGATGGGGCTTATTTCCAAACAGGAAGGGCGCGTTCCCACTCGCTTATACACTGGTTTACAAAGTGAATTCAGGGTGTATCGTTCTCACTCAATCCTGAATTAACTCTAGAACAGTTCTAGATTTACCCTCTATCGTTCCCACAGCGATTTGAATTTGATTCGAATCCAAACATTTAAACCGGATCAGAAGCCTATAAACCGGCACAAAAAAATAGTAGGTTTTACCCCGGGTTATCCCTTGTGCCGATATAAGAATTGCTGTATTTAAATGGGAACGTTTCGGCATCTGATTCGGGTTCCACAGGATGGGAGGAGCGGAGCGGATGGGCTGGCTCGGGGGAGTTGCCCTTTCTTTGTCCCCATCCGTTGTCGCTGCCGCCATCTTTCCCTCCCTTGCCCCTTTGTCTGCGGAGGTCTTTGCGATAAGAGGTAAGTGTGTTAAATGCATAGGCGCTTAGGCGCTTAGGTGCTTAGAACTCTTAAGAGCTTAAGCGCCTCCTCATTGGCTCTTTTTTAAAAAAAACCACAAAATTTAATACGAATTAAAAACGTCCCCGTAGTGGGAACGCAGGTACAGGCTACATCGATGCAAGTTACTCCAAAGTATTGTGACGTCATGATGACGTCACTTTGATTGACATGACATTCATAGCCAAAACAAGTGAATGTGAACGAAAAAGTAACAAAACCGGTTTAAATATACATCGATTCATTCATGAATGGGAACGATACTGTGTCAATTACAGCAAAATAAAACGTTACATAAATGGAAATTATACAAATAAAGCGATTTGAAAAGCGGGATAACACTCGCTGTATTTTGAGTCGTTTTAAAACAAATCAGTGTATTTAAAATCATTTTAAATTGCAGTTTTGGGGAGGGGGAAAAGCCCCAGATGACCCTTCCAAAAGTGATGCTTATTCTAAATTGCCCCCCCCCCCATGGAGAAATGACCAATAGCACTGCTTTAGAGCCTTTAGTGTGTCACTGGCCATTTTGGAGATAAAAATATTTTATGCATAAACATTTGGAGAGGTTGGGTGACTGAACTATGGTAAAACCATTCCTGGAGATCACAGACTCATAGAGCTGGAAGAGACCCCAAGGGTCATCCATTCCAACCCTTTTCCGCCATGCAAGAAGACACGATCCAAGCACTCCTGACAGATAGATATCCAGTTTCTGTTTTAAAACCTCAAAAGAAGGAGACTCCACCACTCTCTGAGGCAGTGTATTCCACTATCAAACAGCTCTCACCATCAAGAAGTTTTTCCTAATGCCCAGGTGGAATCTTTTTCTCTGTAGTTCTTGCCCTAACAGGTCTCAATGTGATGCAAGAGAATGACAAGAGATATAATTTTAGCAACACATACACACACACAAAAGACAGCTATGTGAGGTCAAAGCAATCAGCAAATTCACATCATCCGAACATCAAAGTGAATGTTTGACTGCAGATATTTGCCACATCAGAAACAGATAGAACAGGTTGAGAATGACTGTGTGTTGCTGGATGCCAGATCCATATTTTCAGATATCCTTGAGCAAGTGTTCCTCTGACCCATCTTTCTGGCTTCAGATTCAACTAGTGATTAAAAGGAATTGAAAGTTACATGATTCCCATCGAGAATGTATGAGTGTTATTCAGTTCTGTCAAAAGACTTTGTTAACAAGTCCTGCTGTGAACTGACAGGGACTTTATTAATGTATGCCAAAAAATAAAAATAAAAAAAAAATCTACTTTATACCTAATTAGAAGAATTAGGTGAAACCTCGATTCCTTTGGTTAAAGAATAAATTTCATATGCAAGAGACATTGCAGGCATGGAAATTTTAACTATAAGATACCACTAATAATCTGAAAAATATGGCTCTCTTTCTATTATGATTCTTCCTTAAAAGCAACAAATGCATACATGCCCTATTAATCCTTTATTTTATTTATGTCTTAAAATTACAGAGTTGGAGAGGGCATTGCAGACTTTCAAATCCAGGGTGGAATCAAATGTTCCTAAAATCTTTGGAACCCTTAAATGTGCCTTTTAATGTTCTTCAGGGCCCTCCCAAAGCCCCCAAAATTTGGAGGGAATTTTTCACCACAAAATTGAAAATGGGCCACTTGCCTCCAAACTGTTCCCATATGCAGCAGTTTGCTTCTCCCAATTGCCACAGCGCTCCACCCCTCCCTGGAAAAGAAAAAAAAAAACACAAGGAAAAGATAATTCAAAATGGAAACCGGAAGTGAGAGTACATCACTTCTCGTACACCAAAAGATGACAATGGCTCTGTACATACCGTTGTATATGGCGCCCCCGTTACGTGCTAGGGGTTGGCTGAGGACACAACGTCCATAACGGCCTCACCCCTAGCATGTGACAGGGGTGTCAAAATGGCGGCACCCTGTACACATGGGTGTCACCATTTTGACATAATGGCCGTGTCGCATCCAAATTGCACAATGCAGCCGTTACGTCCTGGCACCGCTGAAGGGCGCTTGTGGTGCCCTTTCAGCGGTGCCGAAAGGAGCTCCAAAATGGAGCTTCTTTGCTTGTGCATATTGCTGATGCGGCCTTTACATAGCCGCACCAGTGATACAGAAGAGAAAGGGGCCAAGCTGCCCCTTTCTCTCTCTCCCCACCACTGTCGGGGTGTCCTTGGAGCATGAAGCCCCAAGGACACCCCTTTGTAGGCAGTGGGGAAGCAGCGTTTTGCTGCTTTCCCGAGGCCTGGAAAAGTGGTGGATTGGGGCCTCCAGGGCTGCCGCTGTGGCAGCTCAGGCCCCGATCCATTGGGTAAAGGGGCGGATGCAGGATGCCCCAAAGGGGCAGTCTGTATCCCGCCAGTGTGGCCTGCTGGAGGGAAGTAGGGAAGAAATACCCTGGCCCACTCCTTCCAGAGTTGCCTATTCCCTTGATCTAATCCAATGCTATAATCAGTGCAAGAAATCTAGAACTTGGGTAACCTCAACCTCAACAGTCCAGAATTGGGATAGCCTTGAAGGCCAGCAACAAGGGAGCTCTATTGGAGGGGACTGGTTCTGTTCTTGAATCATTGTCAAGCTTATTGGCTCTATTGTTAAATCATCATTAAATTTCTTCCAGTGTTCAGCCCAAGTATACTGTCATGTACAGGAACACTTATGTTCAGAACACCAGGAGACTGGGGGAGATTTTATTCCCCAATCTCTCATAGGAGTAGGTAGGTTCCTTTATTTCAACAGTATGTCTCAGGCAAGTTTACTTAGTTAAGTCTGCCTGATCAACAAGTTTCCCCAAAATGTTTCTGCTTACATGGAATCCGCTGTGGAAGTAGACTGAAGTCTATGAAAGCTCATGCTGCCAATTTGTTTCTTTCAGTTAGTTTCAAAGGTGCTACAAGATTTCTCTAAGTACTGATTCTACAGACTAACATGGCTCTTTGAATCCACTGGTGAGAATTACACAAAAGACACAGGAAATAGCTTACTTTGTATAACTGTTTGTTATACAACAACAACAACAACAAAACAACAACAACAACAACAAAATTGGTCCTTGAACAGAGTCTAATAATCAGAGTGACAAAATAATTAAACCTTCTGAAATCTGCCTTTAAATGGAACTGAGCTGGGCGTATGAATTTTTAATGGAAGTATATTGGTATATGGGTGTGTGTGTGTGTGTGTGTGTGTGTATCCATCTCAGATCACTGCAGTTGAAGTGAGAGGGCAATGTTTTTGTATTCATAGCCACAAATCTCTCCTTTTGATGTAAAATCCTGGACCATTTGGTTTCAGCTGGAGATCTGACAACTCTGGCATGCGCTGGGTGCAGTGCTGAATTTGTTGTGCTGCTCCAGCCCTGAAAGAATCCGTACCTTTTGAAAAATTTATCTCCTTCTCTTTGTTTGCACTGTTTCAAGTTTAGTGCCATCAGCACATTGCAGGCTATGTTGTCTATTCAGCAGAGTCACTCCTGGATAGAGGAAAAGGTCAACGCTCAGGAAACTGAAATGTGGGAACTCTTCAGATCCCTCAGGAAGAAGAGAGATTTCTCATCACAGGTGCAAATAAATGTATCTCAACTGGAGCTTGAGCTGCTGGTTCTGTGAACCATTTTTCCCAATCAACATGTTTTGCAATTTTTTTTAAAAACTAAATACAATCCTAAGGCAGCATTCTCAAGATCACTTGGAACTGTACCACTTTTGTCTAATGAGGGTAGTCACTTGGAATACTGCACATGGGATGCAGCCAAACAATTAAAGGGAAATTAAATCCTCATCTTAGTGAAAATGTGAATAGTTCGCCATGCTAAGCCAGGCTTTAATAAGTCCAGGGCTAGTATTCAGTACTGAAATTATATATTTGGAACTTAGAATGATAGATCTGAGCCAGTGTGGCATAGTAGTTTGAATGTTGGAGTACGATTCTGGAGACCAATTTCCCCATAATCAATTTTCCAGCTTGCCACTGGGTGTCCTGGGGCAAGTCACATACTCTCAGCTTCAGCGGAAGGCAAACTTCTGAAATCTTGCCAAGAAAACCCCATGGTAGAGTCACCATAAGTCAGAAATGACTTAAAGGCACACAAGAAGATGAAGAAGATGTGATCTTGAAAGCTAAGCAGGATCAGCCCTGGTTAGTACTTGAAAGGGAGGCCACCAAAGAGTACTTGGTGCTGTGGGCTATATTTCAGAGGAAGGAACCAGCAAAATTATTTTTGTTGCCTAAGAAAATGTTATGATACTCATGGAGTCATCATAAGTCCACAGGCAACTTGAAGGGCACAAGCATGCATGTACACACACACACAAAACTGATCTGTATTCAGTAAGATATAAACCTATGTAAATCTATGTAAAGGCCATTCTAGTCAATCTTAAGAGCCAGCAGTCAGATCAGGCAAAGGAAGTTTGTTCAGTTTCTGATCAAGGTACAAAGAAGATAACATTTCCATACCTTTCCATCAGTAAGCAAGCTTGCAACAATCAGAACGTAGACAAGTTGGAGCAATTTCAGAGAAGGACACCAAGGGTTATATGAAGTATGGAGAACAAAACATATGAGGAATGGTTGGAGGAACTGGGACATACTGTATTCAGCCTGAAGAGAAGATTCAGGGTAACATAATCGCCTTATCTCTTGAATTTAATCTATTTTGTAAGACTTCTTAGATCCTATGACAGGAGGGGGAGGGGACACACAGACATACAGACTTTTCCCTCTGATTGACAGCTGTCTGTTGGCAAGCCCCACTCTTCCACAAGCCTCTCCGCATCTCCTAACTCCCACCGCTGAATCCTACCCCGAAGGGGGACCCTCATATTTATGATCACTGATTGAAGAAAGACAGTTCTCTTCCTCTCTTTTTTCCCATTTAGAAAGAAGGATGGAAGCTGCAAGACTCCCACACTGTCAGTTAATATTCAAAAGTGTGAGATGACCCCATTTCATTCCCTTTTCTCTAGAATCTAGGTGTACACAGGAATGCATCACTGCTTGCCAAATTAAAATGGTCTTGACTTATGTAGCTAAAGATAGAAAAAAATACCTAAACTTTTGGCCACTGAATTGTGACAATGAGGGGGGAACATCCCTCCTGGAATAATCAGCTATTTCCTATGGGTTGAAAGTACTAAGGCACATACTCAGGCTTTTACAGTGTCACTTTAGTTATGATTAGGAAATTAAGGGCAGGTTGACAGCATGCATTAATAAGCCAGCAATCCGTCTCCTTTGCACGCCTATTTTAAAATAACTTCACATTAGTTCCAAGAAAGGGTGACATTGATTGAAAACTGCCAAAGGGGCTGTATAAACATAGGATATGAATGAAGAATAGTGTGTTGAACAATGTTTTCAGGAGCCAAACTAGTCATTAGAGCTGATTGAAAAATGTCAAAGCTACTTTCATGAACAAATGTAGGAAGCAGCCTTTGGGTTGGGGGTCAGACCACTGACCCATATAAAACAGTACTGTCATCTTTGGCAGGCTCTCTGGGGTTTCAGACAAGAGTTCTTGATGGCCCTTGGAGAAGATGATGAGGATGAGGATCACCACCAAAAACAACATCACCATGATTAATTTATATCCCACTTTCTGTCAACATGGGACCAAGGCAACAATGATGGTAGTTGAACCAAAGCACTACTGCATGCAAAGCACGTCTTGGAGTTGATGCCCTTCCCCAAAAAAGTAACAAGATGGTGTCATGTACTGGCTGACTTTAGTTTAGAAATCCAAACCTCAGTGATAAAATGGAAAGCATTGTTCAGAAAACTACAGTTGTCCACAGCATGACATCATTGTTAGGACTAAAGCAATTTTGGTTACGCAGTATATTAAAAGCACCAAGCAATTCAAAATCCTTTATGTGCTCAAACTTCTATTTGTTCCCAAATCAAAATATTATTTCCCAAAAGATTGCCCCATTGTTCTCACTGTACCAGGCACTGAACTGACCTTGACAACCCTCAGTGCATAATTCCCTCCCTTTGCTTTTGCTCATTACCATCTTCAGGAAATATGAACATTCTTTCCACCCACAAACAACACAGGGTATGACATATCCCATCATCCAGTAATACAAAGCTATGCGGTACAGCATAAATCAATAACAAGCATGGAGGGAACTCTGAGAGACTCAGATCCTACCAGATGATTTGAAAATTGATTCTCAGTTAATATTATTTGTTTTATTTATTTTATCTGATGATGTATACCAACTCAGACTCTATTCATTCATTACTGCAATGGTGCGACAGTCATCAGCCATAGCTGGTGCCTTCAATGTAAGTGAGGTGATGAATCTGCTCCACGTCTCAACCAGGTCTTTCAAGGTATACCAAAGACTTGTCAGGTCCTTTCAATTTTAAATGAAAACCTAGAGCAGATTCATCACCTCAACTGAGATCTTTCCCTACTATAAGACACAGGACAACTCATACTATCTGCTGAGGGGCGTTGGAACTCCACATTACAGTGAGAATGGATTCAGATGGCAACCCAGTGGGGTCTCCTCCAAATACTATTTTGTTCCCAATCCCATTTCTAGGAAAGGTTGTAGCTCAGTGGTAGAGTATAACCTTTTGCATGCATAAGGTCCAAAGTTCACTCCCTCACATATCTGCTAAACTTACTCATTGCTTTATCTGAGAATCAGCTTAATGAAGAATTACATCCTTAGAAGCAGGACGTACATAAATCTAATGGTTACACAGCTCTACTCAAGTTGAGAGTAACAATAGGATTTAGGTCCACATGTAAAGATATATACTTGTTTATATGCCTGTTGCACAATAATCAAAAGAGGAAAGATATACATGTGTACAACACTAACAGGATTCTGGCCAACTTTTCCCTCAGCCATTAGAAGATGCAAGGAGTGGAAGCCCAGAAGATCTCCAGTATGAAGGAATCAGAATTGACACACCACTCAGAAGCTCATAGTGTGATGGTGGGACAATTGTATGGGCCTTTCCATACTCCATCCTGTTTTTGAATTGCAAATACTGAACACAAGAAGTGTGAGTGAAATGTATAACTCAATGGTTCACCACAACACATTGGCTAGTGCTAGCTAATACCATTCCCTAACCATCTTTAAGAAGCAATGGCCCTTCTAAGTGTTTCAAGTGAGTCATGATACAGTAGTGACTATGAACCATGGCAGAGATAGACTTATCACACATGGCACACAAGTTTGCCTTCAGATAATGAAAATCTTATATGCAGACAGAACCAAGAGAAAAGATGTTGCAGCCAAACAACAACAGGTTTATTTGTAATAGAGTTGACAATATATTCTTAGGGGTTTATCGCACAGCTTTTAAAATCAATTTAGCATTCCTGGATTTTGCTGCCGACACCGCCAGGTGGGTGCAACCCATGTAACTTCCACATAGAATCCAAGTTCAACTTGTTTTGCAAATTGCTAGCTGAACTCGAATTCTCTCTGGCAGTTACATGAGCTGTATCGATGCGGCAGTAGCCGCAAAAATCCATGCAATAGGATCCAGATGCAGCCCAAATTAGAATTCAATTCAGGAGTGGTAAGTTGATTTTAAAAGCTGTGCAATAAGCTGCTACTAGTCTGTGTGCTTACTTAAAACCTTGTAGGCCATAAACTTGAAAAAAAAAATGTCAAAACCCACATTTCCCCTAAATCCCATGCTTCTTTGCGGACTCTTTGAAATTCAGCGTGCATCTAGACGAGTGGACTAAAAAAGAAAGAGAGAGAGAAGGGTATAAATATTGGTTCCCTTTGAATTCCAAGAGTACACCTGATGATAAATATTCAGATCTAGGGGAGAGACATCAAGGATTTGCTGAAGAGTGCGATGGAGTTTGAAGACATATCAAGTGCAAGGGAGCATAAGCAGGCTCAAATTGCTTTTCTTGTGAAAGCGCTATTCACTGTTCCATTTCCTGCCCTGCGCTTGTAAGGTATTTTCTTTCAGATCAGAGCATCTGTGATGGGAAAAAGATGGACAAATCTTATCCAGGTGCTCAAGCCTGTGCATGAAAAGGTGGCTAAGGCAGGAGAGCGACAAATAATTTCATTTCCACCACAGTGACATTCGCCATATCAAGGGTTTGCCTGTGGAGAAGCCCATGTTTTTCATCTTCACAAGCAGCATCAAAAAGGAAGGAAGAGACAGACATCTCAGGGAAGAGGCAAACACAGAACAAACAGAAGGCTGAGTTGTGACCTACTGCTGAGACAAATAAGGCAGACTTTTTCTCCCTATACGTACCATTTGTTTCCCCTTTTTGTCTTTCCATCACTTGCATACACTTTCCCAAAAAGATAAGCTTATTCCTCAAGCAATTCTGATTTCACATGGAAAATATTATTAGGGATGACTCGCTTCCCTGAGCTGAGACTTTGACAATATGATCTGAATAGTTTAGCCTGGACTATTGTTTCTCAGCTGCTGAGAAAGTCCTAACTGGAATCTGACAACAGGCATCCTGTTGGTGTTTTTCGTCCACATAAGGTCCCTTATGTATGCAGTTATATTTTTTGACTGCAGTGTAATGTCCATCTTCTGTTCATAGTTCCATAAGTAGAATTCCACAAATCATAAATTTAAGTATTGCGCCACAGTTGTAAAGCCTTGGATGGTGTCTAATTATTCAACATCCCCCTTGATTCACTCAGTGTTCCCCTTGATTCACTAGGACTATAGAAACAGCCAAAGCATTCCCGAATATCCAACTGGTTGTAAAATGTCAGTCTCTTCAGCAAAGAGGCAATGCAATACAATCACCACTTAATTATGACTCTGTATACATTGGCAGATCCTGGGCTTCCCCTAGTGTAATCTGGTCCTTGAGCTACCACAGATTTCCTCCATACCACCACACTCCACAGGAACACCAGGCAGTTGTCTACGTATGCATCCCATTGTACCAGCCATCACCACCACTGCTGACAAAAGTCACTCTGCCTGAAGTCAAAAATGAGACACCCAACATCCACAACATGGCTCGGTGCCTCACTGTGACCTCATACGGTGCAATTCATTCTAGCAGATAGCACACATATGTAGAAAGCCACCTGCCATGAGTGTGGAGCAAAAGCTGAAGTTTTTTAAAATTCAAATTAGTAGCAAGTAGTAGCAAGTAGTAAGTACATTTCTGTACTGCTTATCAGTGCACTTAAGCACTCCCTAAGCAGTTTACAACGTGTAAGCTAATTGCCCCCCAACAAGCTGGGTACTCATTTTAGTGAGTTAGGGAAGGATGCAAGGCTGAGTTGATCCTGAGCCCCTGGCTGGTATTGAACTCACAACCTCGTGGTTTATGAGTGAGTGGCTGCAGTGCAGTCATTCATCCACTGCACCACCAGGGCTCTTCTAACCAGGGATATAGTGGAATCAGTACATAACTTACCTCACATTGTGAAGACAGTCTGCTCTCAAATCAAGGCTTTGGCCCTGCATTGTGTAGACAGGTGAGGGAAAACTAGTGTAATTAACCTATTTAGACATGCCTCAAGTGAGTGATTTACAATACATGAACATGATGTGGGATCTCACTGATATATTTTAATACTGTTGGGATTCTGACATTTATTGATGCTCTGGGAGGGCTCATTGTTAATCTCTTCAAAGTTTCTTCATCATTGATTTGGATATTTTGAAAGCTTTTAAGATAGCTTTAGACACACCTGAATCAATCTGCTATCCTTTTATGCTTGTTATATGTGCAAGTGCTTCTCTTCACAGCAGAACCATTTGCATACTACTCTGCTGCGTGAATTATCTGCTAAGAATGTCTTCATCCTCTCTGTTCTGGGCACAAGACTTTATGGGGGACATTGACAGGCTGGAATATATCCAGTGGATGGTGGCCAAAATAGTCAAAAATGTGGAAACTAAGGCATGTGAAGAATAGCCTGGTGAACTGGGTAGGATTAGCACAGATAAAAGAATATTGAGAGGTAACATGATAGCCATCTTTAAAAATCTGAAGGGATGTCAAGTAGTAGAGAGAGAAAGCTTGTTTACTGCTACTCTAGAGATTAGAATTTGAACCAATGTATTAATACTGCAAGAAAAGAGATGCTACCTAAACATTAGAAAGAACTTCTAGATGAAGAGAGCCATATGACAAGGAAGTAGACAGCCTCTGAGTGAGATTGTCCCCTCTCCATTAAACAGAGGATAGATGGCCACCCCTCAGCAGTACTTCAGCAGCGTATGGCAGAAGATTGAGCTAGATTGCCCTTGAGATCCTTCTAATTCTATTGTTATTAGGAAAGGTCACCCAGTGGGTTTCGTGGCCAAACAGGGAATTGAATCCTGGTCTCTAGACTCACAGTCCAACACACAGACCACTGCACCATGAAGGTACCTTGCTCAATCCTTAGAGAAAATCTCTCCCTGAACTTTCTTATAGCTCATGGGGGTAATGATCATGACGCCTGAAGACTATATCCTGTCCATGCAAGGTCTGCATCACCCATGACACCTCAGACTCTTGCATAACCCCTGTCCAAATCCAAGTCCAAGTCCAGGTCCAAGACATGAATTCAATGCTACTGCCTGCTGAACAATGTCACTAGGTGATGAGTTTTCCTTCTAAATAAGAGGTGAATATAGAGTCAATCTTGGGACCACATGTGGTCCACTGAGTTTGGTTTTACAGCTTTCAAAGCCTCCAGACTCCTAAAATGCCCTTTTTTCTGAAGCAGGGTGGGGCAAGAGGAGAAGATGAATTGCCTCTCATGGAGGGTTCCAGAAACAGTAATTTCAAATAGGTTGCTAGAGAACCTTGTACTGTTTAACTTTTTTTAAAAAATCAAATCTAAACTTTCAACCATTTTTGGTAGTCCATATTGCCCTTATGATGCCCAAGAGACAGCAAATGGCCCCCACATCTGCCACAGTTGCCCAGACCTACACTGCTGTTTTCTTCCACCAGCTCACAAAAAACCAACCCAATCTAATTAACAAAATTATTAGGGATTCATGTTAATTTTTTTTAAAATGTCAGCCATATTACTCATACATCATTGAAAGGAACCAGAAATAACCCTCTGACCAGGGTAGGTGATAGTCTAGGAAAACCAGAGGAGAAGACTTCTGACTAGACTGATCCTTCCTCTCATCTATTAGGGCTCTTGTCATCTCCTTCTTGTTAGCAGCACACCCAGTACAAGTGTACATGACATTACATCATTTCTAGGTTGATTTCAGTGGTTTGCAGGGTGTGGATGTTATTGTTTTGTTCTGGTTTGGAGGGGCATTTTTGGTGGAGAAATGTTGTGGGTGGAGCAAACATCACCCAGGAAAAAATTAATTATGTGGGTCCAGGGTATTTGGGGTTACAGGGTTTTCATGTAATTCAATGGACTGCACTTTGCACAACCTTGCCATAAGGGACATGAAAGAAACGTAGGCACACCAGCTTGTATCTGCTGGTGTGAGTATGGCAGGGGTTTCCCTTCTCAGAGATGCCTTTTCCTGCCCTAGATGCCAGGAACAGAATTGTACAATTTCTCACTCAATTATTGCAGTGCAAATCAGTGCTTGCAAACGCTACAGCTAAAACCAGTCTATAGGATGAGGCTGTTCACTAATAACACACCAAGGTACCATCTCTGTTGGGCAGGTGGAGTAGTAGGGAGGAGGAGGAAGAACCGGTAGCAGTGATGCGGCACTCTTGTAAAATTATGTGTCAGTGTCTTATTATGATCTGGCAGAGTCACTCACAGTGTCCCAGCTGCTAGCAAAATTACATTTTTTGACCTTCCAATTGATAGTTGGAGAACCTTCTGCAGCAATTCTGCTTATTAGCACTCTGGGCATAAAAGAGACCTCCTTTGTAATTATTGTCCTGACAATGTAGTTTGCACAGGTGTATTCTCCCTGCAGGCAACCCAACAAGCCTCAGGGCACAATCTACACATAGAAGGATGTAGCACTGCCTTTAATTTTTAAGACAAACAAAAGACAGTGGCCTGTATCAGGGACATTTAGAGAGGAGAAACAAAAGAGAGAGGATATTTCACCTTCTGGCTGGCATAAAGGTAAAGGTAATGGTAGTCCCTTGACATGAATGTCTAGTCGTACCCAAGTATAAGGGATGGTGCTAATCTCTGTTACTAAGCCAATCAGCCAGTGTTTTCCCAAGATGACTCCGGTGGTCATGTGCCCAGGATGACTGCACGGAATGCTATTATTGGCATACCACATGTATATTAGCACTGTTTCTAGAATACCACATGCATATTAATACTATATCTGTCTATGTCTACTTTGGGCTGCTGCGGAGATTTGTATTCTTTTCTTGTCTTCCTAGCAAACAAAGTCACCTACCTACCCAGAATTATCATAGAGCTACTGAAGTCCTCCCACCATGCCTGGCAAAGAGCAGATCATAGAAGCATCTGGCTATGTCCCTATAATCAGATGTGAAATGATTTCATCTGGTGAGATCTCTGGAAGATCCCTGCAGACCCCAGTGGCCAATTCGATCACTTTGCATCTGTCCAGAAGAACAAGGTCACCCAGTGGGTTTCAATGGCTGAGCTGTAATTCAAACTTTGGTCTCCAGAGTCACAGTCCAACACTCAAACCACTACACTATGCTGGCTTTCTTTACATAAACTTGCATGCATGTAAAATATCAAAAAGATGTGAGCCCATACTCTTAACAGTAAATATATTCCAAAGACCATCCTCAAAAAAGCCTACAACAACAATTGGAGGGCTCTTATTTAATCTTCACAACAGCCCTTTGTGGTTGAGTAGGCCTAGAGACATTGGCTGGTTACAGCGTTTATGCGTGTCGCCACGCACTAGGGTTACGAAAGGGCGGTGCTTCCGCACCGCCCTACCCTAGTGCGTGGCGAACACGCACTAAACGGCGGCGCCCTTCCGCACGGCCGCCGCCGTGAGTACGTCATGGCCGCGCCGCTCTAGACAGGGGGCGCGGCCATGATGTAGTAGCTCCGCGCCAGGGCGCTTAGTGCGCCCTGGACAGGAGCAGGAAGGAGCTCCGTTTTGGAGCTCCTTCCGGGTTTAGTCCGCTGGCGCAGCCTCGGAAGGCTGCGCCCAGCGGACTAAACGAGAAAGGGGCCAAGGGCCCTTTCTCTGCTCCCCGCCGCGCGGGGTGGTCCTTGGGGCTTGAAGCCCCAGGGACACCCCTTTTCTGGCTGCGGGAAGCGGCCTTTTGCCGCTTCCCCGCAGCCCGAAAAGCGGCGGATCGGGGCTTCAGCGCGGCCGGTGTAACCCTGAAGCCCCGATACTCCAGGGAAAGGGGCGGGGCCAGACGCCCCAAATGGGCGGTCTGTATCCCGCCATTGATAACAAATGAAACCCAGTAAGATCCATGGCTGCCTGGGCATTGAGTCAGGTCTCCTTAGCCATAGTCCAACTTTCAGTCTAGATGTCAATCAATCAATTTATTATAATCACAGATCAATCACAAACAGGAGAAGGTAGAAAAATCAAGGTAAAAAACAGCACCCAGGTACAAGAATCCCCATATATATAAGTGACAGTTGGATGACCAACATCTAAATCAATAACAAATAGCATTCAGTAGGATTAGAGTAAGCCGTGATGGGATTTGACAAATTTGCTCCTAGTGGAATAGTGTAATATAAACATTTTGCAACCTTCAAAACAGATTGTTTGTGTAACTCGAAATAAAAAAGAGAAGTATAAAAGCTATCAGATCTCCCTGGAAACTTTTCAGAAATCAGATCTATAAACTGGGGATGAAATGTCCTTATAATACAGGAGGCAATGTTATATAGAACATGATAAAGCACTATAGCTAGCCGTGACATCGCCACCAAGTCTAAAGCTAAGCATTTAAAAAGCTGAGGCTATTTCTGTCATATGCCACCTGAGAACAAAACAAAATCCTCACATAGTTTCTGTCTGCACTTCACACTGACCGCTGTGAAGAAGCCTTTGATGAAGTTTGGGATTTCATTGGGAAGCCTCAGCTCCTTTCTGTAAGTAGTGTCTGGTGTTCTCTATGGCAGTCGTGTCTCTCTTCTGAGTCTAAACTTTAAATGAGCTATGTTGTTGTTAACTGCTATCAAATTGACTTCAACTTATGGTAAATGAATTGAAATTCATGAATGAGAGGCCTCCAAAGTCAGCTTATCATGAACAGCCCTCTCACATCTTGCAGACTCAGGCTTCCTTGATTGAATCTATCCATCTGGAATGAAGTCTTCCTCTTTTCCTACTGCTTTTTATCTCACCAAGTCTTCTGTACTGATTCATGTCTTCTCATGATATGTCAAAAATACAACATTTCTCAGGCATCTTGACTTCTAGGAAGACCTCAGGCTTGATCTGACCTAGGTCCCATTTATTTATCTTTTTAGGAATCCATGGTATCCATAGAACGCTCACCCAACACCACATTTCAAATAAGTTGATTTTCTTCCTATCAGTTTTCTTCATGTCTAGCTTTCACAACCATATATAGAAATGGAAAACACGATTACATGGACAATCCATAATTTAACATTCAATGCTATATCTTTGCATTTTAGGATTTTGTCTAGTCCTTGTCTTCTTTTAATTCTTGACTATAGTCTCCATTCTGATTAATGGCTAAGCCAAGTTATGGAAAATCTAAATAATTTCACTGTCTTCATTGTCTATTTTAAAATTATGCCAATCTTCTGTGGTCTTCCTTTTTTCTTAGTAACAGCTATACATTTGCCTTTGTACATTCTTCCTTGACTTTCTTCAGTAATAGTTCCAAGTCTTTGCTATTTTCTGCTAATAGTATGGTGTCATCTGCACAGCTGAAATTGTTGAAGTTCCTTTTCCTCATTTCAATGCCTTCTTCCTCGGAGTCTAATTCTGCTTTACGTATGATATTTTTGGCATTGACTCACAAAATAACAACTAAACACTGCTGTATAGAAAAATACAGTATCCAGAAATATATTGGTGGCATTCACATGGATAACTATGAGAGAGAGAGAGCTGAGAGAGATCTACTATCTTCTCCCATATGTGAAACTGTACCTGAATGCTATCATGGTACTACATGCCCTCCCTAGTCATTAGATCCTTCAGCACTGAAAAGCTGTCATCCCTGGACAGTGGGGCATTGCATGAAGAGGTAATGACTTTCTCCTTTTGCAAACCACCCAAATTAGATGTACCTATGTAATGCCAGGATTGCAGCTGATATTCCCGAACCATGATTAAGTAGGGGAGAGGAACCTAAAATTACTACTTACTCTCTCTAGGGATATTTACTTACATACAACATGACAAGGTAGCAAACAGCCTGCACAATTACTATGATTTTCAGTTCTTTGTTGCTTCAGAGATGTTTACTTTGGGAAGAGTTGCAATGAGTTTGTGTATTGTGCCTTATATGAATGCAGTTCAGAAGCATGCTGTTAAAGCCTCATTTTAGACTCAAAACAGAGATGGGGCGTGTTCTGAAATGTCATTCCCTTTTTGAATGTCTTTGAAAAGTATGAAATATAGAATACCTGGATGCATTCTCTCTCTCTCTCACACACACACACACACCTCAGTTGTCAGGAAGCTGTATTAAAAATACAATGCAGCCTCATCTCATTTTTGCAGATTGGCTGCTTCTGTTATGAGGATAGCAAAGAAAATGTAGGCTGCTGCGCAGAATAGATTTTCTGCCATGGCCATTGTCCCTGTTTCCCTTGGTAGGAAAACTGGGCATCGGCAGTCTCCTCTCATTATCTCAGTAATGAATTTAGCATAAGTGAATTCTGTGCAGTATGGTAGGATGGGACAAAAAGCTCTTGCCACACTTCTCTGCAGCTCGGCACATATGATTCTTGACAGCATAATGGATTCCAGAGGTGAAATTACTGGCCCTTTAGGGCAAGGGATACGTTTAGAGATGTGTCAAGAAGAACCTCTTGCCAACTTTCATCATCAGCTCTAAGCTCCACTGACAACGGGTGCAGAAGAGAGTGCCTGCGATGAAAGCCTAAGATACGAAATGCATTGACAGGTTCTCTCCTTTCTAAAATAGCCGTGCTCAACATAATCACCATTTCCTTGCTACAAGAGTGATGCTGGTGTCTTTCATTTCACTTATATCCAACTTTTTCAGGCAAGTTTAGCTCTCAGAGTAGTTTGCCACTGCAGTCTCTACAGAAGGATCCCTATACAAGGGCAGAGGGTAGAAAAAGAAACTGAAGCCTGTCCAAAAGAGGGTGACTAAAATGGTGAAGGGTCTAGAAACCATGCCCTATGAGGAACGACTCAGGGAGCTGGGTATGTTTAGCCTAGAGAAGATAAGGTTAAGAGGTGATATGATAGCCTTGTTTAAATACTTGAAGGGATGTCATATTGAGGAGGGAGCAAGCTTGTTTTCTGCTGCTCCAGAGAACAGGACCCGGAGCAATGGATGCAAGCTCCAGGAAAAGAGATTCCACCTCAACATTAGGAGGAACTTCCTGACAGTGAAGGCTGTTCGACAGTGGAACACACTCCTTCCTCGGAGTGTAGTGGAGTCTCCTTTTTTTGGAGGTCTTTAAGCAGAGGCTGGATGGCTATCTGTCGGGGATGCTTTGATTGAGATTTCCTGCATGGCAGAATGGGGTTGGACTGGAAGGCCCTTGCAGTCTCTTCCAGCTCTATGATTCTATGCTTTTTAAAAAACAATATTTCACAGAAGAACAAATTAACAAAATAGGGAAATTGAGGATTAAGGTAGGACATTCAGAAGACAAAAGGCTGGGAAGGGAAAAAGAGAAAGACTCAAAGAGATCAAGTTCAAATTACAATGAGCAACTGCCTGGGCCCTCATTACTGTTCTCCCAAACCTCTATTACTAGTAGCTAAATCTAGCAAATGAACAAAGAGATAAAGAAGATAATTGCCTATATAACTCAGGACATGACCATTCATTCCCATAAAGACTCTGATTAGAGAGTGGTGATGAGACTCTTCCCTGGTTTCCATGTTTGAATTGTCAGTCATCAAAGTCAAGCTCTTCTGCTCTCACAGAAGTCTCTAAAACTGGATTCCATGTTTTGCTGCCTGTCCTTCTTTTGCTTGGAGAACAGAAAGCAGGAGGCAATCTCGAAGGAAGGAAGGAAGGAAGGAAGGAAGGAAGGAAGGAAGGAAGGAAGGCCTAAGTATTGTGGTCTACACATAAATCAAGAAACAAGAGAAAAACAAAAGGCACCCTTTGACTATAGACACTACTGTTCTGACACTTTGCTACAGCATTGGTGATTTGATTTCTGATCCTCTTATGCTCTGTGAGGAGCTGTGAACAGTGATGCTGTACCAACAGAAACAGACTATACTTGTAGGATTATGTTATTTTTAAAATATTTCCACATCCATCCATCACCCTGGTAATCTCATTTTCACTTCCAAGTATATCATCTTTCACACCAAGGCCCAGTAAGCTTTCTAAATATACCATAATGCTATATATTTCCATGCAACAACAATCAAATATGCATGTTCAGTGATTCAACATTTTCTGCTTTCTCAAACACAATCCTGGAAGGTAGATAGGGGTAGAAAAATGCTTTGTCTCAATTTTTGTTGACTTTCTCCCAATCCAACCTGCACTTTCTTTCCATAATTCTTCTTTCATATCAGGTTGCAGAGCTTTTTGCTTTCTTCCTGTGCTGAAACCTGGGTTGCCCAATGTGCATTTTATTTCTAAGAAAACAATGTGTAAGCCCTGCAGATCCTCAAGGCAATGTGTGTATTTCCTCACAAATAATATTGGAGGTGAGAAAATGATCCTTACGACATGTCTATCCATCTCTAGTACTAGGCCAGTGATGCTGGAAAAGAGGACTGAAAATTACTGTGGATGGCCAAAACAAATTGGTCTTAGAACAGATCAATCCTGGACTTTCTGTGAAAATAAAGATCATAGTATCATAGAATGATATTGCTAGAAGAGACCTCAAGAGCTATCCAGTCCAACCTCCTGCCATGCAGGAACACAGAATCAAAGCATCCTTGACAGATGGCCATCCAGCCTCTGTTTAAAAACAAGGAGACTCCACCACACTCTTGAGGGAGCGTCTTCCACTGTCAAACAGCTATTGCGGTGAGGACATTCTTTCTAATGTAGGGATTGAACCTCTTTTCCTGTAGTTTGCATCCATTGGTCCATGTCCTGTTCTCTGGAGCAGCAGAAAACAAGCTTGATCCATCCTCAATATGACATCCCTTTAAATATTTAAGCAGGGCTATTGTATCACCTATTAAACTTTTCTTCTCCAGGCTGAACATACCCAACTCCCTAAGTCGCTCCTCATAAGACATGGTTTCTAGACTAAGGACCTGAACAGACAGGCCAAAATAAAGCTGCTTTGGGCCACTTTGGAGGTATGTTGTTTAAATGACACATGCATTTTAAGAGGCCTGAAGCTGCACCAAAGCTGTGCTCCAGTCCTTAGCACTGGAGCGTGGCTTTGGTGCGACTTCCATATGGATGCATATTTCATTTAGACAGCACACTTCCAAAGTGGCCTAAAGCAGCTTTATTTTGGCCCATCTGTTTGGACCCTAAATTGAGGCTGTTGCACTTCAGCCACATCATGAGAAGGCAGGATTCCCTAGAAGAGCAAGAATGCTAGGAAAGGTGGAGGTCAGTATAAAGAGAGAAAGAAAGGCAGGTGGACAGCCTTGATCAAAGAGGCCACAGCTCTGAGCCTGTAGGGCTTGGACAGAGCAGTTGAGGACAAGGGATTTTGGGGAAGTCTGATTCACAGGGTTGCCAACAGTTGAAGCTGACTAGAGTAGTTAACAGCAATAACAATAGTCTCCCTATCATCCAGAGAAACATCACCATTTTCTACACAGCCTAATAAAGATGGAGGGGCAAAAAACAAAACAAAAACAAAATAATAACTTGCATTCAGCTTTAATGAGCTTGTCATTCTGAAAGGATGCTTGAAGTCGCCTGCCTAGCTTCCGATCTCCCTTCTTTCCCCCATTCCATTCCTCCCTTCCAGGCATTTTGTTCCTGCTCCATTCACTTGCTTCTAATATCCAGAGAGTTACTCCATTGCTTTTTCCAGAAAGGGGGAGGGATATGACTTCAAAGAGAAAAAACAATAAAATGGAACAAGTCGTGAAGTGATTTTAGGCAGATCATAACATATCTGATCAACTCCCAGCACTGTGAAGCTCACAAACAGTTAGAAATTACAAAATTGTAAAATAGTTAGTCTCAAAATATCCCAAGTGACATGATACCTGGCTGGGTCATGAGTAACAGAATCCTCCTGCAATTTGCATTCCTTTGTCACCTGATCTGATCATTTAAAAAGCCTCAGGCAGTGAGGTTTTTCCTCTGTTAGACATCAGAAAGGAGCAAATACATATTTTCAGAAATATCTTCCAGAAGATTGAATTAATGGCTAGTAAGGAAATATCTCCCTTCTTTATCTTATCTTGGATCATTATAGGCATTTTGTGCATTGTTTCCTTCTTAGCAAATGGATTTATTGCCATTGTGAATATGCTGCATGGGCTCCAGAACAGGAAGATGTTACTTTGTGATTTCCTCTTGACTTGTTTGAGCACCTGCAGATTAGTAACACAGTGGATGATTCTGATGCACTATTTTTTATATTTCTATACTCCTGACCATAGGTCAGATGTGCTCATTTTTTCTTGGATCTATGTCAACATGGCCAGCCTCTGCTTTGTCTCATGTCTCAGTGTCTTCTACTGTGTGAAGGTCACCAACTTTGCCAATGCCTTCTTCCTTCAGCTAAAGGCAAGGATCAATCAGCTTTTACCCAGACTGCTTGGCATATCACTGGTCATTTTCGTGCTCTCCTCTCTTCCTTCAGCCTTCAGTTATTTCAGATACAAAAAGTCATGTAATCTGACTGGAACAGCACCAGGCAACACTTCCCAAGGTGAGGTTAACAACATATGGGTTATTTTTCGTCCTCTGCAGATAACTTTTACTTTCATAAATTTCAGCATAAATATAGCTGCATCCCTTATTTTGCTCACCTCTCTGTGGAGGCATGTGAGAAACCTCAGAAAGAATGGAATTATTATTCAGGACTTCAACACTCAAGTCCACCTCAAAGTCATGCAGCCATTATTGATCTCTCTTTTCTTGTATATCATATTTATAACTAATTTGATGATTATGGTAAGTGGCTTTTTCCTGTTTCATACATTAATGTCATTGATTTTAGAGATAATGACAACTGTATGTCCTTTAGCACATTCCATAATATTAATATGGTCCAATCCGAAACTGAAAAAAGTGGCTGGTCGCATTATAAACATCAGACAAAGAATTTCATTAACAGGAGAAGATGGCAACAGATATCCATCCCTGTGTCTGAACAGAGACTGCTTCTGTCTGAATGTGCAATAAACATCAGAATGGGATCAGAGTCTAAATATGGAGACTGCTCAGCATAAAGGGGAATGTTGATTTTAAAAAAACACAGTTTTTTCCTTGTTTGGATACAAGATGCATCCTTGAATACAACGGGCCCTATGTTGCTCCTTCAATATTCCTGCAATTTTCTGACTGCTCCAATTTTGTCCTGAGATATATTCAGATTTCCACAATGAATTATTCAGACTCTTCCTTACATAGATCACAGCAACAACCAATAAATCAGTAAAACATTTGCTACAGCCAAGCTTATTGGCTTATTCAAAGAATTCAACTTTGTATATGATGATTTACAGTATAGTTTTGTTCTTTCTATCTTTGAGAGTAAAGTCTTAAAACATATTGCTGTATGATGTTTGATGTCAGGTATAAATGGCTTTTATTGAGTTCTACATGTTGCATCGAGACCAATTGTGATCATATTGGTCTTTTAAGTATTTGGTAATTTTACTTATTAGAACAGTTTAATCCTTTTTTTTGGGGGGGGGGGGAGATTGTATATATTGATGTATCATTTTAATGTTGTACACCACTTTGATTGTTTTAACACAAAGCTGGATATAAATAAAAGTTTTATTATTTATTTTGTTAAGTTCCCTTATGCATGTGGTTGTACTTTTCTGGCCATTGCTTAAGATGAATGAAATTTACAATATTGTACAATGACCAATACAAAAACAGTGCAAGCGATACAAATACAAAAGACAAGCAGCATGGAGATGCCTCAGACAAGGGTTATCAGACACTGGGATAAATATTATTGTACGTTAAGTTTTATCAACGTCCTCAATGATTCAGAACCTAAATAAATTCTAAGAACTATATAATAAAAAACTATTCAAATAGGAAATGAGATTGTTAAAATTAAAATTAAAACAACATTCTGCATTGGCAAGCTATTGCAACAACGCACAAACTTGTCTGTAATCCCTGGCTGATGGTCGGCCAGGAAGTAGTAAATATAAAGTATGTCACGTTTACCTGGTATTTTCGTAAAATCGATACTATAAAACAATGATGAAAAACAGCAAGGTTTATCACATGTTAGGATGAGTAATAATATCAAATTTAATCAATTTTATCAATAATTCAAAACCTAGATAAATTCAGAGAACTATATAGAAAAATATTCAAATAATAAATAAAATCATTGAAATTAAAAATTAAGTCACTAAGACACCTGCTTAAGATCTACATTTAGATTACAATTGTGGGAGTGGAGTATCTCAAGTGTCACTGTTGCACAAGCAGCTGTACATCCTTGGATAACTACTCATCAGTGACCTCAGTGTCACCACTTGGCTCTTATTTGTACAAACACAATTCATTTTTCAATGTTTGGTATTTAACAGAAGGATGGTGTAGTGTAACACCCCCTCAACTATGTGAGCAGAGATTTACACTATATTATGCGCCTGAGGCAGAACATCAAATATCATGTAACTGAAGGACACAATCGCACAAACGTTTCTCCCAACCCTGTTAGTAAAATCATAATTTGCCTTGGATCCCAGCCCAGGAGAAAAGTTGGCAATAAATCCAATCAATCAATCAATCAATCAATCCTGCTTCTTGTACCTTCATGAGACCCCCCAATCAGAAGTCCAGTTTTGCCAATTGGCAGAGCTGACCCCAAATAATATATTTTCTTAGAAACCAATTTATAGTTGACAGTATCTGCAAGGACTACAAAAAGAATGAGGACAGTTCCAGAAATCTGTCCCTTGAGGAGAGATTCAAAACGAGACAAAGTGCTTGCCTTTACTGATAGCCTGCATTAGAGGCAGCGGAGAATAATACTCTCCAGGAATGTTGCCACAATTGTTTATTGCACACAAGAAGGAGATAGCGAAGGGAGGGGAACATACAGTACCTAGTTGTCATTCTGTAGCTGAGGAATGAGTTTGCTTTCTTGAATCTTCAGTGGCTTACCTCCCCATCACCATCCCAAATTCATAGTCATGGCAGTACTGCAGCATGTGACAGATGCTGGGGAATTGTCTGGGGATGGAAACAATAGTCAAAAAAACCCCCCCCCCCCCCCCCCAAATGTCAGAAAACATGAAGTCGAAGGCTTTCATGGCTGGCATCCATAGTTTTTGTGGGTTTTTCGGGCTATGTGGCCATGTTCTATAAGAGTTTCTTCCTGATGTTTCACCAGTATCTGTGGCTGGCATCTGAAGATTGAAGAAAGCAAACTCATGCTGTCGAAACGTCAGGAGGAAACTCTTCTAGAACATGGCCACGTAGCCCGAAAAACCCACAAAAAATGTGTCAGAAAACATGTTTTTATATGTTGTAATAACCGTGATGAAAAGAATCCTGTACTGATAAGATTTATCACTATTTGGGACTTACTCTCTGCAGACATTACATGTACAGTTGCCTCTCCTAACTCGCGGATCTCAGTTCCATGATCTTGGAAATCCACAGAGGTTTGTCATTACCTTTCCACGAGGCTGAGAACATGAGACTTACCCAAGGACACCAGTGGGTTTCATGGCTGAGTGGAAATCGAACCCTCATCTCCAGAGTTGAAGTCCAACACTCAAACCACTACACCATGCTTACATATGTATAAAAGACCAAGAGGACACTGGGCCTTTTCTTGTTTTTGTTGACTGAAGTATGCCACTCTGGTATTCCTTTTGGTTAAGGTATAGGATTTTAAAATCATTATCAGACCTCAGTTAGGGTTACCCCATCTGGGAATGTGACTTAAAATTCTGGGTATTTGTTTCCAGGAGAAGGATTAAAATCTCTGGGTAGGGGTGAGCGGGGAATGATGTTTTCTACTTGGTTTGAATAGTTTTCCTATTACTTAGTTTCTTATTTCATGACATATTTCATCAGGATTTCCCCATTGTTGGTCTACATGCCATCTTCTGCAGATTAGCCACCATTAGCCTCAACCCCCAAAACAGTAGCATTCACCTTTCTTGGTCTGTTTTGCAAAATAATTTGGCTACTGGTCTCCACTCTTGTATTGGAACCATTTTTGTATTTGAACTAGGAAACCTTATTTAGTGCCTCTTGAACTGCAACAGTGTGAGCAAGGGTTGGATGCAGTGTATGCAAATACAGTAGCAGGTCTACATTCATCGTAGGTATCCAAAATTAACCAAATGCAAAACAAAAACTGCAAATGTTGTAACAGGAGCTCTCCAGATTTTGCATTTCCATTGCTTTCAGCCTGTGGGAAAACAGATATCCCCCCTCCATATATATATAGGATTTTGGACATGTTTAATTTTGCTCCCTAGTGCAAAACAGTATGTGAGACCAAACTCTCTTGTCTCCCATGATGCCAGGAAAGCAACAGTAAAGGAATAACATCACATCAGCATTAGGTGAACAATCATATTTGATTGTACATCTGATCTCCACTGGAGTTAATGCAGGTTTCACAGGTATTTGCTATAGCACTAAGGTTGCCAGATATCAGACTCTGGTGCCAAATCTCTCATTTTTGTGGATCATCTCCAGGCAGAAAGCAAGGATTCAAATTTCTAGTTATGGTGTGCTCAGCTCCAGGGAAGAAGAAAGGGTTGTGTACAAATCTCCAGTTTATCTAGGAGTATGGCAGCTTGCAACAATTGGCAAGGCTTAATCTATTGCTGAAATTTGCAAAGACTCTCCAGAGGGTCTATGTACTTACTTAGTTACCATCATCTTTCTTTCTCAGTCATTTGTGGAGCCAGGGCTCATGCTCCACTCTGCTCTGCATCAACCTTCTGGCTTAATATTAAGAGGCTAGATTAAACATTCTTTAAGTAAGTGAGAAGGAATGATCCCCTCATTTCACTTTCATCCCAGACCAACCCCTTTAGTTAATATTTTTGTTCAAACAGGAGAATATATTCTCTCACACTTACTCTTTTTGTGACTAAATTTCTTGGTACAATCCTGAACTGGCAACCCTATAGCAAATGAATTACGTTTAGGTGTGTAGCAGCTCAGAGGAGCCAGAGAGTTGTTGCCAGTTGCAATTTTCTGGCTACCATCCACTGTGTGTCTGTGAGTGTTTCCAAATGTGTTTCTTCCCTTTATTATGTTCACTACACCAAATATCAGCATAGAGCATGGTAAATGCCAGCATTATTAGGCATGAGGAGTGGCTCTCAAAATCATGGAGTTTTGAAAACAATTGCTTATAAAACTTAGATTGAATCATGAAGGCGAAATGATCAGTCACTGGGCTTCAAGCCCATCAAGATGGTATTCATTTGTGGCAAAAGGATAGAAATGGAGACTGCAGCCAGTGGAAGCTGGAACGCTAGGTTTGAAAAATTGTTAACCAAAATTGATGTGCTAATTTGTTACCTTTAACGCTAAGAGCTGAAAATTGTGGCTTAAAAACTGCTTTTAAAGTGTCGTGGTTTCTTTCCGCCAGCTTTAACCCCTTGTTGCATTTTGCTTCAATTGCTGCAAGCTGGGTTCAAAGTGTAAAAGTAGTTTTCTTGCAATTAACTCAGTAGGAGGGAGAGGAGAGGAGGGGGCAGAATTTTGCCTTTCCTTGCAGGGTCGTGCAAAAGCAAACTGCTATAGCCTTTTGAAGCTTGTGTCTTCTTCCTCGTTATTCATTTTGGCCATCTCGACTACAATATCATTACTATTATTGTTAACTGTCTTTGAGTCAATCTTGACCTATGGCAATCCTGCTGATGAGACATCTCCAAGACCCTCTGTCCTCCACTGCTCTGTTCAACTCCTGCAAACTCATATTCAAAGTGATCTCTTTAATAGAGTCCATCCATCTTGCATGCAGCCTTCCTCTTTTTGTACTTCCTTCTACCTTTCCTAGCAGTACTGTTTTTCCAATGATTCATGCCTTCTCATGATGTGTCCAAAGTACGACAACCTCAGTTATATCATCTTGGCTCCTAGGGAGATTACTGGCTTGATCTGCTCCAAGACCCATTTGTTTGTCTTTTTGGCTGTTCATGGAATCCTTAGCACTCTTCCCCAGCACCACATTTCAATTGAGTTTATTTTCCTCCTATCCTCCTTCTTAACTGTCCAGCTCTCACATCCCTACATGGCATTAGGGAATACAATGGCTTGTACGATTCTAACTTTTGTGCTCAGTGGTATATCCTTGCATTTTAGGATCTTCTCTAGTTCTTTCATAGCTGTCCTCCCATTCTTAATCTTCTTCTGATTTCCTGGCTGCAGTCTCCTTTTCTATCAATGTTTGAACCCAGGTATGATAATTCTTTTACTACTTCTATTTCTTCGTCTAATTCAAATTTGTATAGGTTCTCTGTGGTCATTATTTTTGTTTTCTTTATGTTCACAGTATATTCATGCTGACATGAAACTGACCATACTTGACTGGCTACAGTGTTCTGCTTTTATCTGTGACACATTGAAAGGTGTGACATATATAAGACCATTTTTTTCATATTTTATTAATTATTCCACATAAAATATAGACAAACAAGACAAACTAGCATATTAAAAATAATTTTTCACAAATTGTAATTTCTATGAATAGCTTAATTAGCTGACTTCCCTTTGCGAAATCCCTTTGTGATGTCACATCTTTTCTTATCTCTTTCTTATTGACTTCAACTTGTGTGTTTTTAGGGTTTTTTATTTATATATAAAAAAGAAGGGATTGAAAGATTGACCACATTCTGATGTTTGGCAATACCTGTCCTGATTATCATCTGTGAAATGTTGGGGAGTATGATGCCACCTTGGACACATTTTGAAACAAAATGTTAACAACATTTCCAAAATTTGAAGGACCCTGGGATGCTCAAAACTAAACCCAAGAGAGATACAAGGACTGCATCTGCACTGCAGAATCAATGCAGTTTGACACCACTTTAGCTGCCATGGCTCTGTGCTATGGGATTCTGGAATTTGTGTTAGTTTTCTGAGAAATTTAACCTTCTGTATCTGAGAGCTCTGATGCCGCAAGAAATAACAGGATTCCAAGGAGTGGGGAGAGAGAGAGAGAGAAAAGGACAGAAACAGAAAGTGTAGGGCAAACAGTAGGGAATTGAACTCCAATGGGGTGGAGGAGGACTACATTGAGAGCGACCACTGGAGAGTAAAAGACTAATGCAAACCCAGGTATCAAAGTAAAGTACAACTCTGGAGGAAATTCAGTGCAGGATTACGAAAGTAGTATGGGAACCATCTTAGCTGCGTAGCAAAGGAAATTCTTAGCCAGTTACTGGGTTGTTCTCTTCAAAAATCACAACTGCTGCCCCCATGACAAAAAGTCTGATTGCTTTCCTTATGATTCCACCAAAGATAGGAAAGTTGGTGAAAAGGGGTGTTTACATACTGTTACACTAAAAAGCTTCTGTTGGCGCAGTGGTTAAATGCCTTTACTGCAGCCATTCACTCAAAACCACAAGGTTGCGAGTTCAAGACCAGCAAAAGGGCCCAAGCTCGACTCAGGCTTGCATCCTTCCGAGGTCGCTAAAATGAGTACCCAGACTGTTGGGCAGTTCCATTCATTTGAGTTTACATCTTTGTTTTGGCTACTCTAGACAACAAACAAATAGAAGACTTTATTAAAATGTTTGGACTGTGGGGCAATACACCTTCAAGTCCCAGGTATCCATTTGGGGAAAAATATCAGCTCCCCCCACGAAACCACAAGGTTGCGAGTTCAAGACCAGCAAAAGGGCCCAAGCTCGACTCAGGCTTGCATC